>NC_136811.1:15183103-15252786 GCF_951216825.1 Electrona antarctica
CACACACACACACACACACACACACACACACACACACACACACACACACACACACACAGAGAGAGATAGGTAACAATAATCAGGCCTGGGTCAAATAATTTATAGCTCATTAAGCTATAAAGCTTATTATCCATGCAGGGCCAAAGGGTGTCTTTAACAAGGAAACACACTTTTCTTTTGCTCAATGTCTCAAAGGTATAAATATAATATATAAAAGTTATCAATGGAAATGTGCTATTATTGCAGTCTCACAGCAAAAACCTAACATTGTACAAAAGGAGTAATCAAATAATAATCAAATGAAAACGGTTTAGAGACCATATTGAATTCCGTGCAGCGCTTCCTGCCAGTGTGTTTCAGATCCAGCTGTCTTGAACCTCATGTAAATTTTATGTTCATAAAAGCGAGGCCCAGAATAAAATGCTTCCAAAGCTCATAATGTACCGAATGCACGTAAGTAATCTTACGTTATGAAAATTAGGTTCAATGACTCGCTAGAAATCTCGAATTGATCAAGGCAGCCAGCCGTGAATAGCGGCTGATTAAGGCTCGTCATCTGAATGGGACGCAGCCGGGGGGGGGCGCAGACCTTCATACATAAATTAGCCACATATATATAACTGTATATCATTATAGGCAAATAAAATAATAAAAAAAAGCTTTCCAAAAATAATGACAACACCATGAGAAAAAAATATTGAAATACTCTCCTTTTGAGCCCAAAACCAACAGACACCGGCCTGGGTTAACCTGCTGGCAGTAGCAGACGGGTGGGGCTTCATGGACGGTCACAGAGCGAGTTAACAGGATGTTTTGGCAAACCACACGGAAGTATTTTCAGGGCAATGCTTTCTGCATTCCTGTGATTTCACCGCTCTCCCACAGCGACATGGTAATCTCCACCCATCTGGTGCTCAAAGTAAATTACAAATACAATTAGCGAGTACACAGTAAACTCCTTAGTGTTCATTTAACTCTCGGAACCCAATTTTAAATGTTTACACCCTCAAAGAGGTCCGGGGGGGGTGGGGTGGGGTGGGCGGTGGTGGTGGTGACCCAGGCTGTCCATGAAGATGTCATTTTTGTGCCCACAGTAAATGCCACAGTACAGTCATCTAAAGTAGACTGTTACGCCACGGTATACACATTCAGACACACACACACACACACACACACACACACACACACACACACACACACACACACACACACACACACACACACACACACACTATACACCCTGGGTGTGCGTTGCTGTTACTTCCTCCCTTTTGTCACGCCTGGCTGGTTTCATACAGTACATTATCATTGTTCCCACACACCTGCTGAATGTCCACACACACACACACACACACACACACACACACACACACACACTTTTTCGGTGCTAAGGGCTGTAGGGTTAGGGTTAGTGGGTCTAGCTGCTCTGTCCTGTGTGCATGTGTGAGCGTGTGTGTACTGTGTGTGTGCATGTGTGAGCGTGTGTGTGTGTGTGTGTGTGTGTGTGTGTGTGTGTGTGTGCACGCGTGCATTAAAAAATGATGATGAAGGCATTCTTTTGGGGCTTCCCTCCTTGGGACATTTCATCTTTCATTCTTGTACTATGTCCTGTTTGGAATGCTCTTCCCTCTGAGCTTCCTTTTCTTCACTGCTTGCTCCAAGGTTTGCTACATTTGTAGTACATTAGCTCAATGTCCCACCGATCACGTTGGAGCGCTTTGTCTTTGTAGCCTTTATGTTTTTCTGAATATTTTCTTTTTCGCTTCTCTTTCTTGTGGTGCTCAAAGTCAAAGAGAAATTGTTGAAGGAGGTCAGTCACAGTAGCCCTCTGCCTTTACTGATGTGATTATTCACAGGAGGAAGTGAGGCGGG
Source organism: Electrona antarctica (assembly GCF_951216825.1). Taxonomy (NCBI): domain Eukaryota; kingdom Metazoa; phylum Chordata; class Actinopteri; order Myctophiformes; family Myctophidae; genus Electrona; species Electrona antarctica. The sequence goes on from NC_136811.1 coordinate 15,184,976, forward strand.
TGGGGGGGGGGGATGACTCAACAGACTACCCGATAAGGCTGCAATCACTGCTAATGATACGTTGGTTGCCCGATCGAGTTGTTGACTTTGAAGTGAAGTGGAGGGTGTTTGTGTGTGTGTGTGTGTTTGTGTGTGTGTGTGTGTGTACATACGAGTGAGATATGTGGATCCACATTGCGTTTGTGCATGTGTGTCTGTGAGTAGGCGCACAATTGAGTGTTTGTGTTAGCGTGCCAGGCGAACGGCGGTGTGCAATCATGATTCACCATGCATTAGTCTATATGTGTGAGCAAGAACGGGTGAGTGTGCGGTGAGTGTGATTGTCAGAGGGAGGCAGACAGAAAGCAAATGAGCGAGCGTGCGTGCGTGCGTGCGTGCGTGCGTGCGTGCGTGCTCTCCCTCCGGTCATGCCACTCCGAGCTTCGCAGGACGTTCCGGCGAGTTGACTCAGCCACATCGGCGCCTGTTTAAGTGCGGATCGCTCCCTCCTCCCCTCTGTTCCTCCCGCCATCAATCTCCCTCCCTCTCCCCCATCAATCTCCCTCCATCCCCTGCATCAATCTCGCACCATCCCTCCATGCTTATGCTCAGTGGCCTCTGTTCCACCTCCACAACCGCCTCGTACAAAATGCATCTCCCCCCCCCCCCCCCCCCCCCCCCCCACCCCCCTGCTCCTCTGCCCAGCTCAGCCTCCTCTTATCATCCATCTGCCTTCCGCACTGCACTGGAATGAACTTCACTGGAAGTTACTTTGTTTGTGCTGAAGGCTCTTTCCTTCCAGTCCCCTTGTGGTTATCCACTGTTACCAACCAACCAACCAACATTCCTATTTGTCGCTGCTGCTCGTCTGGGGCTGATCTCATGCTGTGCACCAGGCTAACCACTAACTGCTGTAGCATAAAGGATGTAACCCCCCCCCCCACACACACACACACAAACACACACACATCCACGCACACTCCTGCGGTGCCGATGGGGGGAGTTTAGGCACTTTTACATTTTAAGGGGGCTAAATCAGAACTTGCATGAGAGCCAAGCTCAGACCCAGAGAGGCGGATGAATGGATGCAGGGGCAGAAGGAAGAGTGGATGCTTGCTGATGGCACATTTCTCATGGGACAGTGTCCTCTCTCTCTCGTCTCTCCTCTTTCGCTCGCTGAAAAGCCAGTTTTCTCTGGTGCTGTGTGTGTGTATTTGATTTAACTGCATGCCACTGTGTGTGCGTGCGTGTGGGAATTTTACGTTTTTAGCCAAACGACTGTGTGCGTGCGTGCACGACTGAGCCCATGTATGAGTGTTCCACTGGGTGTGTCTAAGTGCCTGTGGGTTTGTGTGCGCGTGTGTAAGCGTAAGTGTCCAAACCTCTCTTGAGCGGATCAGTCAGCCTGTGCTGTTTCAGCTCCTGGCTGATTCTCTCGTTCTGTCTGTCTGTCCGTCTGTCTGTGTCTCTCTCTCTCTCTCTCTCTCTCTCTCTCTCTCTCTCTCTCTCTCTCTCTCTCTCTCTCTCTCTCTCTCTCTCTCCTGTCATCCTCCTACAATTCTGGCGTTCCATGTCTCTATAGGTTCATGTCTTTTCTTTTCTCCATTCCCTCCGCCAAGTCATTTCCACCACTTTCTGGTCTGTCATCATTTTCTCTCTCTCTCTCTCTCTCTCTCTCTCTCCCTATGCTCCTGTTGTCGGATGACCGCCTCTGTCCTCCCGCCCTCCCTCACGTGACGTCTCCCACTCACTGTCGTGGAGTGATGCAAACGAGTACCAAGAAACATGTTCATTTATGGATTGATTGATTGATTGAATACTTTATTAACAAATAACAGTTTGCCAAAAACAATAGCACTGAAGTACAGTTCAATACAAAATGATGCTAAAAGGATTAAACCCAAGAAAGCAATATGGCTTGTTTCCACCGGGGTCCTGTATACAATTCATCGAAACCTTTACATGCATATTTATCATTCAACAATAGTAGTACTGCCCCATGAGACGGGCTTTGATGCTGAAAGCAGGCAAACATGAGATTGTGCAGATCAACCAAATCATCGATTTTTCCAAAATGGGTTTTGTTTATTTATTTATTTTTCAGTTTGAAGAAAGCACTCAGTATAACAGGCAGCAGCTTTGGGATCACACTGTGATGACAGCTCTTTGATGGGCTTTTGCTCAGCTTCTTGATTTGAGGTATAACGACATTCAAAAAGACATAGCTTCTTAACCCGTTTAGACCCGAGCACGACTCTACAGATGTCTTCTACATCAGGGGTTCTCAACCCGTGGGTCGTGACCCCTCGGGGGGGTCGCCAAATTATTTTGGGGGGTCCCCAAATTATTTTATTGGCTGGAAAATGGAAATGAAGAGTTTACATATAGTACACATAGTACATGCATACACCTTCCCTAATGATTATATCTGGTCTCAGTATTTATTTATAGTGTATTGTCTCTATTATTATGGTTATTGTAGCAGTCAATATATATTGGGGGTCGGGAGGGTGCGGGCGGGGGTGGCCAAAGCATTTCCGGGGCTCCCCGGCCAAAAACGTTGAGAACCCCTGTTCTAAATCGTTTTCTGAAAAACCTCACGTTTCTATGTCGGTGGTTCTCAAACATTTTCATGTCAAGGACCCCCAAAAAATGATATGTAATTGACCCCCATCTGAAAATATGTTGTTGCAGGGACCCCCCCCCCCCCCCCCCCCCAGAAGCAACTATATGAGTTAAAAACGTTCTCAATAGCGTTTTCAATAGCTAAACTTAAGTATAACATACCTGTAATGCTTAAAACACCAAAGGGGGTTTCTGTACTGAATTGGTTAAACTGTATTCTGACATCATTTGAAGCTTTCACTTCTTGTAAAAGAAGTGAAACATGACCGTGTTTGCACATTCTGTCTGTCTGTTTTTTTTATTTATTTCTATTCCAATCTGGATTGGCCCAAAATAGGATTTGGGCTGGCAGTCTGAACACAGTGTAAAAGAAAGAGATTGAAAGTGAGAGTGATTGGATAATGTTATGGGTGCTGAGATACAATTTGTAGTGAGAGAAACTTTACATGAAATACATTGTGTGTGTGTGTGTGTGTGTGTGTGTGTGTGTGTGTGTGTGTGTGTGTGTGTGTGTGTGTGTGTGTGTGTGTGTGTGTGTGTGTGTGTGTGTGTGTGTGTGTGTGTGTGTGTGTGTGTGTGTGTGTGTGTGTGTGTGTGTGTGTGTGTGTGTGTGTGTGTGTGTGTGTGTGTGTGTGTGTGTGTGTGTGTGTGTGTGTGTGTGTGTGTGTGTGTGTGTGTGTGTGTGTGTGTGTGTGTGTGTGTGTGTGTGTGTGTGTGTGTGTGTGTGTGTGTGTGTGTGTGTGTGTCCCCGCGCGCCCAAACGTGGCTAAGAGGGTGCGACAGGCATGAAATGGCCAGCACCTGCTTCGTGGCAGGTCCCTGCTCCCCTCTACCTTATGGCTGTATCACACACGCCATTATGTGTGCACACCCACACACTATAGAGGTGACTATGTGTGTCTCTCTGTCTATTTGTGTCCTCTGCCCCCCAGTTTTGTCCTGAGAACCTCTTTCTTTTTTTTCCTACTCTCCCCATCTCTCTCTTCTTGCGTAGTCAACCCCGCCTCTCTCTCTGGCCGGCCGTGCTGCGTCAGTGCAGGTGTATTTGCATATATATATACTCACTCATAATCTCTGTATGTCAGAGTGGGGCTCATCTCCCTTCCTTCTCACACAGGAGACACACCTGGTCTCCTGCCTCTCTCTCTCTCTACCGGCGTGTCATTCTCTCCCGTTTCTGTCACTCCATCTCCATTTCCCTTTCTCTTTCCATCATTCTCTGTCTCTCTTCCGTCATCCCTCAGCTGTCTCCCTGAGACTCTCTCTCTTTCTCTCTCTCTCTCTCTCTCCCCCTCTCTCTCCTTAAATGCAGACAGCTCTCATTAATTTCAACTGAACCCCCTCCATCCATCTATCCATCCCTCTCTCCCTCCATTCAGCACCCTCCGAGGGGCCTAACCCAGATCTTCTCTGTCTCCAACCCCCAGCCCCCCCCCATCCCTCCACTCTCTCCTTTAGAGAGAGGGTGTACCTAAAATCCTCCCACACGCCAGTCTATTTGCAGTCTCTCGGGCTGGTGTAAGCCCACGACTGTAGTGTAATGGGAACTGGGGTTTCTGGGGACAGACTTTACGAGTTGCTGCAATACTGAAATCAAGGAGATGGGTCGCACACACCAAGACTGTGGTTCAAAAGTTTTATTTCAAACCATAGGGACAGTTGCTTACAGTTGCTGCAATACTGTACACTTCAGAGAGAGAGAGAGAATGTGTTTTGTTCATCAGAATTTGACCCATGTCCATGTGTATCCGTATACAAGGTGTAACAATAAAGAAACCTTGAACCAGGCAGTGAATAGAATTTGTCTCCTTCCAGTCACTGTGCTGATCATATCTGAGCATTTCAGAGTGCACACGAGTCTCCTTGTTGCCGTGTCCATCTGTCTGAGACTGTTTGTGTGCACAAGTCCATCTGCTTGTCAGAGAGATTGGGTGTTTGTCTGTCTTGCCGTCCATCCATCTGTGTGTGTATGTGCGTGTGCCTGTGTGGCCATGCAAGTGCAGCCAGAGAACAGAGCTGTCTGATCTGATGGAACCAAGTCCTTCTGGCCTACTACTGGGCCCCCTGCCCACTCCCCATTAACACACACACATGCGCAGCCTGTTCAAATCACTTGACATACTAACAGAGGCCCTGCTAATGCAAGTGTTTCGTACCGAAAATAGCAGATGTACAAATTCACAGCGTGAGGAAGTATATATTATCAGGCTATGCTCTATGTACAGCTCAACCCTGCAACCACCCCCGCACTTCCACACCACAACGTGTGACCATAGACCACTGGTGATTTGTGTGTGTGTGTGTGTGTGTGCACGCCTCTGACGAGGCTCGCATGCATGTCTTGGAGAGGCTGCAGCAGTGTTTACTTCCGCCCCATCTCTCTCATTACTCGCGGTCACTTGCAGCTCACGGTCTTTGCATGATGCGACTTTATAAAAAGCTTATGTCGCTGCTGCTTTTTTGGCTCTGCTCTCGGTCGGGCTGATGGAGGCGGCGGTCGGTAGGGGCGGGGTTTGGGTTTGGAGTGGGCGCTTTAGTCATACATTTTAGACTTTCTTGGACCCTCCGGTGTTCTCCAAGCATTCAATTTGAGCATGCATATTACATGGGGTGCCTTTTTTGTGCTGCTGTAGCTCGTGGGTAAAGCACTCTTTCACTCAAGACTGTGTGCTCCTTGCGAAAGCCCGGCTCCCTAATAGATTCCAGTGGTGCATTGTTAAGCTGCATCGAGGTCTGGTATAGGGATCTGGAGGGGCTCGTTCTCGGCCCCTGCTGTGAACTGTTATGCAGCAGAAAGTGGAATAAAACATAGCGTGTCTGTTTAAAGAAGGACAGGACACCCATAGGGCTGGATCCACACTGCACTGCAGAGTAGCATTCTGCAATGAGAGTTTTGGTTGTGTGTTTTTAAAGTGCAAGGATTATGACCAGGGGTTTGTTTTCATATCCGCAAAAATGATATCCATAAAGTGGAATGGAAGATGACCTACTTCTGTACCAATTGTAAAGAATTCTCCACTACGTCCACTCCTCGCATGTTTGCTTCTCTTTGCAGCTCTCTAAGGCATGTAAAGGAAATGGATTCGACAGGAATATGATTAACCTTTATATCGCACCTGCTAGCTTTCATCCAAAGACATTTTAGTCACTCCTTGTCCTTCTTTTGTTAACCCAGGGGCAGCAGTTTTTTGGTGCATGGAAACGCTTTGCCATGTCACCGTGTGTCGACATCCCAGTGGAGGCCCCCGCGGAGGTGCTAATGCATTTCCCGTGTTCCTGTTAGCAGTGGGACATGTGGGGACACACCCCCGGTCGTCATGTCTGTGAATAGGAAGCGTTTAGCGCTATGTCATGAGAGAAGAGAGGGAAAGATGTGGAGAAGGATAGCTGGGAGGGAAGGAGAGACAAACGGAGAGTTATTGTGGGATGAAAGGGAAGGGCGTACGACGAGGAACGAGAGAGAGGGAATAATAGGTTGGAGAGGAGTGAAGGGAAAGTAATGGTTGGAGAGGAGGGGGCGCAGATAGAGGACGGGAATGGAAAGCGAGGGGAATTGAGGATAAAGAATGGAGGGGGGAGGGGGAGAGGCAAAGAGGGCGCACATACTCAGACAACACAGTCTTCATTCAGACATGAATATGTTGAAGTGTGTGGGGAGCAGAAGAAAATTGCAGCATGACGGGAAATACAATGGCAAAATGGGCGACATGGTAGGTAAAATGGCTTTGGAGGTGACGAGAAGAGAGAGAGAGAGCGGAGGCCGAGTCAGCGGGATACCATACTCCTTCCTTTGACAAGAAGCCGTGTTAGAGCCGTAATTCTGTCAGAGGCCCTGCAGTCAAAGCTACTTAACAGGCGAGCGGGACTCGGAGCACCTTGGATATCATACAGGGTACCGAATGTGACAAGCGAGGACAGAGCAGCAACGTGACATTTGAACACATTTAGAGGAACACATTTAGAGGCTGCGTTTCCTCACTCTCGAGTCTCCTGCAGCTGCTGGCGGGGAAGCTATAGGTGGGGAAAGCGAAGAAGAAGAAGAAGAGGCATGCTGGGATCAGTTTTTGCAACGGCCCCATGTCAATTTGAGCTTTCATGGTTCCCAATGCATATCAAACTGAACACAAAGCCACAGCCAGCCACCGTGTGTTACAATTTACAATTTTAGGCATTTAGCAGATGCTCTTAATCCAGAGAGATTTACAGTAAGCAAGAACGACATGACCACATGGTAATGAATCAAATACATAGAAAGTCATCAAGGATCATAAGCAAGCTAAGAACCTAACATCCGTCTAACAGTAGAATATCTGTACAATGAAACTATGAGTATACACTATAGAGTGCTACAGCATGTCTACATATCATCTAAATTACATAAGTTTAGCCTTCGCATACGCCTGTAAGGTCATCAAGGCTAGTGCAAGTGCTGCGGGCTAAGATGGAGTCTGAAGAGGTGAGTTTTCAGATTGCGAGTGAGTCTGCAGTTCTGATTGCAATGGGAAGTTCATTCCATAGTTTTGGAGCCAGAAGGGAGAAGAGTCTGGGACGTGTGGAGCGCTGTCCCGGGTGTTTTAATGAAGGTTCTGCCAGCCCACCTGTGCTGGCTGATCTGTTCAGCTAACCCCTTCTATGGGGACGCGTTAGTTATTTTGTCAGTCCATGGTTGTTTGTTCGAAATTGAAGTTAGTGAACAGATTCCAGCACAGTGAGCCATGAACCGGCTACAAGCCAAGGATTCCTCCAGTTTGATAACCATGGACTCTAATAAATAACAAACTCGGCCTCTCCTGGGACCCAGGCTTATTAAAACATATTAGCATCCTTGTCATGTAGCGACCCAATAAAAACAGGCATGCAGCACATTTCAGTTTTAAGAGCCACTGTGCCAACGCTAAGATATAATAGGATGTTCATTGCTTCCTTTCTCTATCTATCCGCCTCAGCCTTGACATGCATGACTTGGTATTCACATAATTCACACTCAAAGAAATATTATCTATCTCTGTTAAATCATGTATTCAACCTTTTGTTTAAGCCCAGAACAATCTGAGGTTTACATCATGTGCAATTATGTTGAGTAAGTTAACACACAGAGTGAAAACTAAATGCAAATAGTTTTCTATATAAAAGGCCTGTCTATAGTCTATTTTAAAAATGCTGCATTGACTGTATAGTAAGACAGGAGGGTAGGCAGATGGGAGATTCAGAGCTCACAGTACCAACACTGGTGGGGCTGGTGGGGTCATGTGGGACCTCTGTGCAACCCCGATTTAGACATTCCCTGTATCCCTGGAGTCTGCAACACAAGCAGGGATGCACACACACGCACGCGCGCACACACACACACACACACACACACACACACACACACACACACACACACACACACACACACACACACACACACACACACACACACACACACACACACACACACACACACACTGTACGCATGCACAATCCTTGGCAAACCGATAGTGGATAGTAAAGGCCTAGTTTTTCTGGTTCCCTCCCAGCATGCTCTGTTCTCCCACTTGAAAAGACATGAATGATACTTTTGGATATAATTGCCATGAAAAGGCTTTTTGGCCTTGGTGTGTGCGTGCACGTAGTGTGTGTGCGCATGTGTTTGTCCTTATTCAGTGGTCACACACACACACACACACACACACACACACACACACACACACACACACACACACACACACACACACACACACACACACACACACAAGCAAATCGCTGTCTCGTGGCCATATGGAAGTGCGACAACAAATTGAACTGCACCTCCTGCGGGGAGATGGGTGGAAGTCTGTCCCCTGCTCGCTAATACATTGCTCCGAGGAAGACTTTGTCATATTCCGTCACGTGGCTTCGACACCCCCCCCCCCCCCCCCCCCCCCACCTTCCTCCGCCATCCCTCCATCATCCGTCCTCTTCCGTTTTTCCTCCTCCTGGCTGCTAACCCTCGCAGAGTCACACCGCTGCTCCACAGAGCTTGGAGGTGGTGGGCTGAAGGACAAGTTGGCTGCGTTTGTGCTTTGGCAGTGAGGAAGTGGGCTGTGTGTCTGGGACATACGCTGGTTGTGTGAATTGGGGGCATCCTTGCTGGGGGAAGGGGGTGGGGTGTTTGTGTGTGTGTGTGTGTGTGTGTGGGGGCCAGTGTTGGCTGAAGATGCTGTTGTGACGTGGCTGACTGTGAGAATGGGAACGGGAGCAGCTCGGGGAGGGAGGGAGAGTCAGTGCAGCTTGAAGCTCAGCACACGCACATGGACAGAATGTACGCACACACACATGGGGTGGGGGGGGGGGACACTCGTGCACACATTCGCACATTGCCATGCACACTGACACACACACATGCAGGTAGGCACACGCACGCATTGTCGCATACTTTTGTGACACCTCAGCGTTTTTTCACACTTGACTGAATACAGCACCACTGACATCAGCCACCCCCCCCCTCTCTTTCTCTCTCTCCTTCTACTGTATCCTCTTGTCCTCCCCCTCTGTGTCTTTCTATCTCTCTCACTCACTTTCTCCTCTACTGTACTCTCTTCTTGTCCTCTCCTCTCCTGCTGGTCCCTCTCTTTTCTCGTTCACTCTCTTTTTCCTTGACATTGCCCTTTCCCACGTATCCCTCTGTATGCTGTCTTCATCATCCTCTCTTTCTCTACCCATGTGTCTCTCTCTCTCTCTCTCCGTCTGTCCCTCTCATACATCTCCTGTTTCACCATTATGTTCCCTTTCTCTCACACGCTCTATCTCTCCCTCCTCACTTTCCTTCTCTCTCTTCTATCCATCCCAATCTCAACACTTCTCCTTTCCTCACTCCTGCCTTGCTTTTCTCACCTCATCCTGGTGTTCCCTTCATCCTTCTCTTCACCTTTCTCTCTCTCTCTCTCTCTCTCTCTCTCTCTCTCTCTCTCTCTCTATCCTTGCCTGACTGTCTGCCTATGTCTTTATCTTTCTCACACTGTTCTCACCCCCGCCCTCTCTCTTCCATCTGTCTCTCTCTCCTATCTCTCTCTCTCCTCTCCCTGTGCCTTCACCTCCACACACAGAACCCACAGTGAACCCCTCCAACGCGGGCGTGGTGGCGGGCGCCGTCATCGGCTCCCTGCTGGCTCTCCTGCTGGTGGGGGCGCTGATCGCCGTGCTGGTGACCCGTAGCCGCCGGCAGCAGCAGCAGCAGCAGGGCGGCTACCGCGGCGGCGCCAGCGACCTCAAGTCGCGATTCTTCGGCGGCGGCAAGAAGACCAGCAAGAACGGCACGGGGGGAGCGGGCGGCGGCGGTGGCGGCAACAACAACGGCCCCATCTACGTGTACAGCGAGGGCGCCGCCGACAAGAACAACCACCACCCCCACAGCCAGCCCCTCACGGCGGGGGGGACGGGGGTGCCGGGCGCCGCTGTCACGCCGGCCACGCCCACGGCCCAGGACATCCTGCTGAGCGGCGAGCTGGACGAGGCGGAGAGGAGGAAGTTCGACGAGCTGGAGCTGGAGGACGAGGAGGCGCCGGAGGAGAGGTACGACCACTTCGGTGGCGGCGGCGGCACGGGCTTGGGCGTCGGGGCGCAGCCCATCCTGCAGCTCCGCCCGCCCCACGACCAGGAGGACATGATGGGGGGCTACCTGGACGACGACATGGAGTCCCAGAGGGACGGCTCCGTCATCTCACGGACCGCTGTCTACGTGTGAGAGAGAGAGAGAGAGAGAGAGAGGTGCATCTAGAGGAGGAGAGAAGTGTGGTGGAGGAAAGATGGAGGGTTTCCTCCACCCTGATGTGGATTTGAAGGTGTGTGCAGGGTGAGGAGGTGGAGACGCGGGGGGAGGGGGGGTCATCCCTAACCCGACCTCCCCGTCCTATGCAGAAAGGATAAAAGAATATCGCGTTTATTTTTTTGGAAACAAAATTAAATCGAAAATATATGAACTGCAACGGCACAGCCCCCGCCCGCCACTCCCCCCCGGCAGACTGAACAGTGACGTTTGAGATAAGAAGGTTGGTTGGGGGGGTGGGGGGAGGGGCATATGTGTAAAAAAATAATCAAGTTGACAAGAACAGTATGGCGTCCCTATACGTCCCTGTGCCGTACAACCAGCCAGACAGAACTTCATCACCTGATACATCTACAGTACAGAACACCGGATAGACGGAGAGAAAAGAGAATCCCACTTTCTTTTCATTTTTATTTTTCATCCTCGTCTCGCGTTGTATCTCTTAACCACCCACCGGGACTTTGACGAGGACTTTTGACAGACAGACCAAAAGATGGAAAACCGGCGTACTGCTGGCGTTGGAATAATGGTGTACCGTGAATATATATTATATATATAAATAATATATAATAATATAGCATCTCGCTAGCACATTCACTCTTATCGCCACTAAAACACGCTGCACTAGAGGAAGGAGTGGTGTCGAGCAGATAGGCACTACCTTCTATTCCCTAGTCACCCCCCCACCCACACCCCCACCCACTTGTCGGCTAACTTTCTTTTATTGCTCTGGCAACTCATTGTGCTTTAACAAGTCTGGGGGTGGGTGGGTGGAGGGCTTCTGAAAAGGGTGTGGGGGGAGGTATATAAGGGTAAATCCGGCAGCCATGGCTCGGGAAGAAAAAGGTTTTAACTCGCTGAACGTCCTCCATCTGCGCTTCTGTCTTTTGTCATGTTCTTCTCTCTCTCTCATCTCAGAATATTGTGTTTTCATGGCCCGTTAACCCTGTTACATCTGTTTCAATAAATGGCCACTCTCTGGTCTCACCGTGAAGGCAATCTTGTTTGGGTAACGTACGTCAGCAAAGGTGCCGATGCCACTGCATTCGGCTTTAACAGAACCAGTTGGTTAATGGTTGGGTACAGTTTGGAGAGTGTGTGCGTGAGTGCGACTGTGCGTGTGGCGCAATGCCCCGGAGTTGGAAGATGAAATAATAGCATACGTCTAGAGGGAAGACACTGTAAACAGAGATGAAGGGAAGGAATGAGGATGTAGTCATTCTGACGGGGTTGCTGAGATGAAGAAATAGATTTGAGGAGGGAGGGGTTTGTGTGGTCGGGGTACGGAGTGTCACTTCTCTCTCGCTCATTCCCGCTCTCTTCGGAGCACTCCCGACAGGAGGAGCTTGACTGTTAATGGGCCGTGAAGTCGCCCACTAAGCTCGGACCAACAGATTGCCACCGCTCATCGCCTATTACCTATTACGTGGCCATTCTACCCCCACAGTATTCTGTCTCCCTACACCTTGTTCTTCCAATCTCCATCCCCTGTTGTCTCACTAACTCTCCTAAATCTCCTCTCCATCTGTGTCTATCTCTATTTCCGTTTCTGTCCCCCTTCTCTCTGTCCATCCACCCCTCTCTCTCTGTTTATGGTGGGCTGATTTATCCAGGCCAGTGTTGAGGTCAGGGCTGTGGAGAGCAGGCATAGTATTTCACTGCTCACAATGTGTCAAACAACCATTGTCCTCCAGGCCAGACCAGACCAGAGCAATCGGCTCATGTCATGGTGGCCCGGGCTGGACAGGGTTCTCCACACTCAATTACTGTCGCCTCCTCCCATACATCCGACTGTACCGCACTCGGCTCCCCCACCATCTCTACCCTAAGGCTCACGTGAGGTTTTTCTAAATAGATTTTCAACGAGGATAATATCATCTTTCCCTCCATTATCGAGATGACCCAATGCTCGATTGATTGAGGGATGCTTAAAGGTCGCCTCCACCCGGGGGGGGGGGGGGGGGGGGGGGGCTGCAGGGTGTGGTATTGACTAACGAGGCAGCGTGCGGTAGAAACGGCCCCTGTGCGATGGCAGCTTGCAGGCCTGATTGTCTGCTGACTGTTTATTTGTCTTGCTAACGAGCCACCGGAGGACCGCACCGCCTCACACCTCTGCAGCTATAGACTGTCCTCTACTCGTACCCGAGGCTGTGTGTGTGTGCGCTAGGGCTGTCACTTCTAGTGATTTTTACTAGTTGACTAGTTGCCTAGTTTACTAGTCGACTAGTTGTTTAACTACCTATTGTGTAAAAATATTTGTACATTTAAAAACTGTGTACATTGGTGACTATAATCTAGCATTGTAGCTGATCTTGAGGCCTACAATTTTAGTTTTCTTCTTATCAACTAGTCAACTAGTACCAGCAAGGTCAACTAGTGGATTTACTAGTCGACTAGTTGCTTAAAGCCCTAGTGTGTGCACATATACTGTAGGCAGGCACGTGCATTTCTGTGCTTATGCGTGCGAGTCTGGGCATGCATTGTAGTTCCCGGTGAACTAACAAGCCACCGGAGGGCTCTGACCAATCGTCTTCTTGCAGGGGAACGTCCCAGGGAAAGACATTCTTTCGGTCCGAGCTTCCCTTAATTATGCCCTTAGAATCGACCCTCGCTCTTGACTCACCGTGGACCGCCTGGGACGTTGGTGAGCAGGCCCTCATTGGCTGTCCAGACGGTGCCTCTGGCGGTGTGGTCCAAGACGTAGCCCATGTATGAGGTCCACCCCAAGGTCTGGGGGTCAAGCGCTGGGCGACACAATTCCCTGGGCAATGACGGCCATGCCCGCCTGTAACTCGGATCAAAACCATTTAACCTTGAACTGTGTGTGTGCGTGCATGTGCGTGTCACAAGTACACACACTCTTAACACTCTTTGAGCTGTCCTTATAAGGACATATAATTGGTCTGCCCTGATGGCAGCTATTGACCTTGACAGAGCGGAGAGTGGGAGAGAGAGAGGTGCTGGAGAAAAATGAGAGGCGAGAGAGAGAGAACCGGAGAGGGGTGGAGATATGACAACGGAACAGAGCCACCATTTAAGCCATTAGCGAGCGATCACTATCTGGCATATCTTATGCCAGACCGACCTATAGATTTTTCATCTAATGGTCGTAGCCCGCGTTAGAACTCCTGTCAGTCTTGGATAGATTTATCGAAATGCCGTCAATTTCTCACAACCACTGAAAAATGTATCTCTTTACTTTAATTTTTTGCACTGGTGTGTGTGTGATTATCACTGCAGTGTGGGAGGGTCTCTTTGTCCATGTATGGAGCAAATCTGTATGTATGAAATGATTGGTGTGCAAAGACGATGACAAACGTGGGGAAGAAAGTGTTGTATGTACATTTTGGTGTGAGGTTATACGTACAGTATCCAGTATGTAAGCATCTTTATTTTTCTTGTGAAAATGTGGATATTTATCTAAATGTGTAAATAACAGAATAAATAGAGCTGGTGCTGCGAACAACACAAAGGGGAGGAAGGGAGACCTTGTGATTTGGCGGGGGCAAATTTCACCTGGCTCAGAATGTAATTAACCTACCCTGTATAATGAATGCCTGTTCAGTGCAGGTTGAATTTACTTCAATTTATTTTACCCAGCAGCAGCCCAGAAGAATTGATATTTAGTTGTTTTTTTTATGCATATGGAAAGAAAATAAAAAACACGAAACAATGCCTTACAGCCCACAAACCTGGTTTTCACATTGCCTGCAGTTCCACATGTTCTCTCCCTTAACAAGCAGTGAAGCACACGCAAGTTTTTGTCCACTATATTGTATTTTCACTCTTTCTGACATGTTGTGTGCGTGTGCGTGTGTGTGTGTGTGTGTGTGTGTGTGTGTGTGTGTGTGCACGCACGCACGCACGTACACACGTACACACGTACACACATGCGTGCGTCCGTGCTTGCAGTGTCTCCATGCCACAAGGGCCTGTAATGTGAGGAGCCACTTCCTGACCTTTTGTCACCATGGAGGAATGGCTAGAGGAGACATTGCTACACACACAGAATGCAGGGTAACGTTCACCCACACACAGACACCCCTCACTCTTCATTATGCGCACTAGCCCAACGGTAGACCTCCATACCTGACAACTGTGCCTCTTCCTCACACATACAGATACACACAGACACACAGATACTGTACATGCGCACACACGCATGCACGCACGCATGCACACAGACAGACACTCCTTGACCATCTCCTCACTGCTCTGTCAGGACATGTACCGTGTCCTGTTACTGCAGAGAGAAAGAGATACGCACGCACGCACGCACGCACGCACGCACGCACGCACGCACAAGAAAACCCAAGTTTTAAAAGCGCCAGTGACTCACTTGCCATGTAAGGCAGAGATGACTGGACACTGACACACCGGTTAAACTAATGCACCTCCACACACACACACACACACACACACACACACGCTCCCATCATCTAAAGTGTCAGAGAGGCTCTTTTCTTTTAGGAAAAGACTCATCATACCCACTTTACCCAGTGCAACCAATGAGGCTATTTCAGAGAGGGAGAGAGAGTGTGTCACAGTCCTCCACTCTGCTCCCTCCCCAATGTCCTCAACCTCCGGCAGCCCACTCTGCTCCCCTGGCGCGCTGACAAAGCCACTTTTCTAGTCACGCTCTCTCAACTGACCCCCCCCCCCCCCCCCTCAGACCTGCCCCCTAGCACAAACTTTTTAAACAAGGTTTCTGGGTTTGCTTTTATTGTATTTATTTTTTTTCCTGGTTGTTTTTGCGAAAGCCACATATTTCGCATGCGCCCTCTGGCTCAAAAATCGAAGCCTTAACGTCTCCCGTCTCCACTTGAAGAAGAGGAGAAAAAAAAGGTTTTAAAAAGAAAAGCCCCCTCTCACTTATGTACATAGTATAAATATATAAATATCGGAGAGAAGGAAAAAAAAAAAGAATTACTAATTTATGGTGTCACGTTTGTGTATCTCTCAGTGGCGACACGCATGAAGGATCTCTCATTTTATGTTATTTTTTTAATTGTTTCTCTTTCTTTCTTTTGCCGTGCTTTATAATTTATGTCCTCTTGAGTGCTTTATTATTGACTGCCGCGCTGTGATTGCTGCCAAAAGTACTTACTGGCAAATGTATTTTTATTTTTTCCTGTACACATTTTAAACCCCCCCTCCCCTTTTTGAAACGTGCGTTTTATTCACTGTTCTGTGTAAATGTTGATTTTTTTAAAAAACAATTTCTTTGGGGGGGGGGGGGTGTGTCGGGGAGGGGGCAACATTTGAAAAGAGAACTGTTATAGTCACAATTTGTCCGATAATTTGATTTTTTTTTTATTGTGTTCAGTTGCGATTAAAGATTTTTGATTTTTGAAATGATCCTCTGGCCTCACTGTGTGTGTGCATGGGTGCTTGTGTGCGTGCGCGCGTTCACGCACTTGTTGTTGTTCTCTCTCCTGTCTGTCTTCCTCTTCCATCTTGCACCTACCTGTCTGCTACTGTACAGTATGTGGTACTTGAGGTTAGCTACTGTACGTGACATGGTGGTGAGATTGAATGGAGGCGTTCATCGATTCTTACCGATTAGATTTATTGATTCATTGATTGGGCAAGTACGAAGTGTCTCTTTCTCTCATTCCCTTTTTTTCACGGTTTGCCTCATTTTGGTTCTACTAAATCTGTGCGTTGTCAGGCAGACTGGTGATGATTGTGAAACTATATGCTCTCTTAGCAGAGACTTGCCATAACTCCAGCACCAGCCCCCTCGTGCCTCATTTGTATAAGTGTGTCCTGGTTGGCTGGGTGTAAACCTGCTGCCTTGGCAACAGGTAATCTGGAATCCTGCTGTAGTTCGCTGAAAGCTACACTTCCGCTACTGTGCTGTAGCCGTACTGTACTGTTTTCATGCACATCGAGAGCATGGATGGAGGATAGGTTATGGCTGTAGATGTCTTCATCAAAATTGCAACATGGGAATAGTGAAACATGCACCCAATCAGAGGAAAACTGTTTCAGCTGTGTTGAAACGGCAATGTACATGTTTGATCAAATATTCATCACACGTAAAGCACCCTTTGCACTCACCCTGCCTCTAGCAGTACGTACACACAACTTTGTATTACGATATTTGT
Source organism: Electrona antarctica (assembly GCF_951216825.1). Classification (NCBI taxonomy): domain Eukaryota; kingdom Metazoa; phylum Chordata; class Actinopteri; order Myctophiformes; family Myctophidae; genus Electrona; species Electrona antarctica. Next base: position 15,201,476 of record NC_136811.1, read on the forward strand.
GAGGACGTCAACATTTTTAACCTTAATCTACAAGCGTTGCTGTGAGCTTATTACTGTGGATATGCTATGTTTGGTGGTGCACAACACGGGTATAAATAATAGGCCTAGCATAACTCTTAACCAGACCCCCAAACCAAAACTCTAAAAGGCATTGTCTTAACCCTAACCCAAACTGCATCTTGTCTTAATTGTAACCCTAACTCTAAATTATTTTTAACCATGTGATGATGACCATGAATATTGTCTATTTCTGAAATTATACTATTCTAAATGATACTTTTGGGACATTATTTGGCCCTCATAAGCAGTGTTGGGCAGTAACTAGTTACTAGTAATATTACTGTAATATTATTACTTTTCCCAGTAACGAGTAAAGTTAGGTATTACTCTGACAAAACAGTAATATTATACCTATTTACTTTGTAAAATTAGCACATATTACGTATTACTTTTTTGTTTTGTTGGCTGTTGCCTTGAAAAAATGTTTTATTTAAAAGGTTGAAAGATTGCTGCTTTATTGTATAGCATTTTAGGGTGATTTGTGACTTCTTAATATTATTATTCAAAACAATTGGATTCAGTTCTAAAAGAAGCTGACTAAACAAATTGTATTGTTGTACATCCTTTTTTGCAGTTCTGGGGGGCACAAAAGTAATATAATATACAAATCTATTAGTCTTGATTCCAAGTAATGAGTAATGTAATATTACTTCTAAGGAGTAATAAGTAACATATTACTCTCCTAAGTAATATTGCCCAACACACACACACACACACACACACACACACACACACACACGGGCAGTAAGGGCTTAGGAATGCGGTGCTGTTGCTTTAGCCATTGGGTGCTCCAGGCAGACAGATTGTGTTATCAGCTGGAGAATGTGCAAGGCTGGCTGAAACTCCGGTGAATGGAGCCCCGCTCAAAGGCTGCATTGTTTGAACTCTGACTACTAAACCAAACTGGTTTGGTCAAAATTTAACGAGGGCTGGTGGGAGGAAATTTAGGGAGGGTTTCAGTGTGTCGGTGTGTGTCCCAACAGTACACCAGTGGGTTTGTGTGTGTGCGTTTAACTGAGCTCGTGTTTGTGTGTGCTTATCTGTGTGGTGTGTGTGTGTGTTTTTTTTTTTTATCTGGGCCTTTGTTTTTGTGTCTACACACAGTACTTCAATCAGCTGGGTGTGTGGGTTTGCGTGGGTCAAGCATGTGCTTGGTGAGTCACAGCGGTGGCCGAACGGTTTGCGGAGCGGACTTGATACCGGAAGGTCGCCAGTTCGTATCCCCGGACCGGCACGTTAAAATTACCACCGCTGAAGTGCCCTTGAGCAAGGCATTGAACCACTACCATGAAATGTTCTATGAGCAGGGCCTGGCTGTAAACAAGTATCTGATGCTTAGTCCAGTTACCCTGGGTAAATATAGTAACTTTGCTTTGCATGTTGTGTGCCCACCCTCGCATGCCCCCGCCTCAAAATAAACTACCAAAAGAAACTACTGTTCCGTTAACCGAAAATGGCTCATGGCAGATATCTGTGATGCAAAGCTTCTTCTTTCCATGTGATTGTTCACAGATTGTGTGTTTGTGCTATGCTGGTGTTGATGGTGCCAGTCAGTGTCATGGAGCCGTATGTCCTGCTGCCACTGTCACGCGTGGCATTTGTCACTGCTTCTCTTCTGTCAGTGCACACTGCATAGCTATTTACTGTGAGTCCTGCCCACCATCTGGACCCGCTAATTGCTTTGGATTTGAGGCTGATTTGAGACGAAGTGTGCACACGCTCGCGCTCGCTCACGTGGACACACAGACACAAAATGCACAGACACTCTTGTCTTGGTCTTTCTAACTCGCATACAAAGACATACACGCAACACAATGACACACTCTGGTACACACACTCGCACACACTCCTCCAGGCTATTGGCTGGTGGTAAAAGACTCCGGCACAGTGGGAAGTGGCGGCAACCTTTAAAGAGCCCGCCAGCAACACAAAAACACACTTTGTAAATTTCCATCCGTGTGTGTCGCAGATAACTCGTGTCTCCATATAAAAAGGACCGTGACCTCCTCACCGGAACTCGCTGAATGGACTACAGTGTAAATGTAACCCCTTAACAGTTTCGCTGCGGAACCCACTAAACACGTCTTTTTTTTTTCCCCATCGTCTATCCCTGCCGAATCCGCTAAACCTGCCTTTTGTTTTATATGTTTAATTCTCAGTGTTTTGATAACTTTTAAGAAATACCGGCTTTGTTGCGGACATCGTGACGAGGATGGTGCTTTATGATGACGTAACCGAAGGGCTTCTGGGAAACTGAGTTCAATGCAAGTCAACAGGGTTTCATGGTCAGATCCTTCTTGCTCTGTTCTGCGTTGTTGATTGTGTGATTCATGAAATAAGACACTGTAATTCTTCAAAGCTTAGTTCCAGGTCTAGTTAGTCGCGGGCGTGTGCATGAAACAAGCACGTGCGTGACAATTTAACGGGACCTTGCTCACGTAAATATGCTTGCGTTGTCGCCCCTCGTAAAAAAAAAAAAAAGAATTACTACTAGCCGCGTTAATCGCTGCCCATCTGAACTGACCTTTAGGTGTGTTTGTGTTCATGCGTGTCACTGAACAGTGTCTTTTATGTCCACATTAAGATGCAGTGACGCCGCCTATCCCCCGACACAAGCTAGACATAATGGACAAGATGCGATGAACCAAAAGCTTTTGTATGTGTGTCCCCAAGATAACAATGTGTGTTTGTGTGTGTAAGCCCTGGGGGGGACCCCACCCTCACCTCCACCACCCCCACCCCCACCTCTCAGTAACTCTACACTAGTGTGCAGAGGGAGCAGCTGAACTGGACGTCAAGTCAAATACAGTCTTTAGTACAAACTGTCCACACTGTTGTTTGCATGTGATCAGATTGGATTTGTGTAATCACACGTTGTCAACCTGTCAATCTGCATTGGTTGCTGTTGTAACAACATAGGCGTGAGTAATGCTTTACTTATACCAAAAATAGCTCACAGATCTACAAGCTCACAATGCGTCGTGATGGAACGCATTGTGAATTTGCTATTTTCGACTACAACATGACAAAGTCATACTAAGAATAAATCAGGCTTCATTGTCAGTGTCCAGTGAAGTCTGAAACACATCTTTACAAACCAGATTTAAATCATATTTAATTGAATTTGTTTCCATTTGTTTCCATGTTTCTTTAATGTTCAGACTTGATAAAAAATAATCTGATTCCAATCTGGATAGGCCAAGCATTGGAGCATTGGAGCTGCCGGTCTGGCCGTAGCCAAAGTGACCCGCGTGTACTGTATGGTCTGGTTCCAGCACCACTGTCCCCTCAGTGCTACTGTAGCATAATGGTGATGAGAGATGGTAGACAGGCCCTGGGGGCATTCAGGCTGGGCTGCCGGCCATAGTGGCCATGTTATCGACCAATCTGATGGGAGATGGCAGGCAGTGTGGTGTGTGTGTGTGTATGTGTGTATGTGTGTGTGTGTGTGTGTGTGTAGTGTACCACGTTCGGCCAGTTGAGTTGTGTGTTTGGACACGTCCAGTAAGAGCTGTACTGTACTCTGTACTGTAGATACGATTGGCCACATGCTGATTCCATGTGTCTGTGTGTGCAGAGCAGCAGCACAATGTAGCATGTGGGTCCGCATCAGTATTTGTATGCATGTGTGGTTGTGTCTTTGTATGCCTGTATGCATCACGGATGCGCATGAAATGTGTGATTTGTTTATTTAAGCCTTGGCCCCAGGCAGCTCCATTCTCCGTTGCTGACAATGATTCCTGACAGTTTGAGCTCCACTGTCCGCACTGAAGCCGCACGTTTAAAATAGACGCCGACCTACAAGCCCACACCGCGTCACTGTCTGATGCAAGACGTTGTGGGCTTGTGCTCTACAGTGTGCGTTGGCTATTTTCAACGTGCGACACCGCCGTGCGACAGAGCATAAACCAGGTTTATGAATTAGCAAACATGACCACTTTAGTCTTCTCCGCTGATAAATGCTTAACCTCTCACCCTCTAGCCTCAGACCTGACTAATAAATCCCAGAGCGAGTGATGCATGGCCAGGTCTGGCGTGCTGATGCCTGAATGATGAATGTGGCCACCCCACTGGAATTTAAAAAAGCAGCCTCTCTCCAGCTCTGACCCCAATTATCAAAGAAGATTTTTTTGTTGGCCTTCATGTGATGACTAATCCTTGTCTGTCTGTCTGTCTGAGTGCCTGTCTGTTCAAAAAGTTATTTTCCAAATATATTCCCTTCACAGTTTGTTGACAGACTTCCGCAGGCTGTAGCGTCGTTAGAGGCTGTAGGGTCTAGTTGTGGTTTAATCAATTTAGCTGGTGTCCCTAAAATGTTAAATGTTAGAATCACTTTAAAGTGGCCTCGAGCAAGACACCAAAGGGCAAATAAATAATGCTACAAATAAACAACTTGTATGTAAAACACATCTAACCAGCTCAGTGGCCTTGTGGTTAGAGTGTCCGCCCTGAGACTCGGAGGTCGGGGTTCGATCCCCGGCCGGGTCATACCAAAGACTCGACAAGACAAAAATGGGACCCAGTGCTCAGCATCAATGGTTGAATTGGGGATAAGTCCCTGCGACATACTAGCGTCATGTCCAGGGGGTGTACTTGTACATCAAGCTGCCTCACGCTACAGAAACAGGAGATAGGCTCCTGCCCTATGGGCCTCATGGCTCGGCAAGGCTACTTACTTATGTAAAACACATACCATGTGAATAAGGGTACAGGCTTTAGTTCCGACATACTATTGGTCCAAGTGTCATTAGACCGACAACCTACCTCAAACCCAGTGTTGTTTTTGGCAGCAAATTTATATTTTAGTTTTAGTCAGCCTTTGGAATAAAACGTTTTAGTCGACTAAATATCATAAGATTTTAGTTGACTAAATCTACAGTTGATTTAGTCGACACACAGAGAGAGAGAGAGAGAGAGAGGCGGAAGGGAGAGAGAGACAGAGGGCGAGGGAGAGGCAATGTTAATCACAGGAAATTGTATCATTCCTTTTCTACACTCGGTAAACAACTTGATCTCATCTTGTGGTCAGCCGCACAGACTGTCTGTTTTAACACACACACACTGACACACTGACGCACATACACGCAAGCACGCGCGCGCATGTGAGGCCGAGCGTGTGAGGACCTTTTGAAAGGTTTCTATGGACTACATGCCATCCCTAACACCTAAACAGTCACTGGTACATGCCCAGACTTGGCACTTAACACACTGTAACCTACTGTACCTACATTCTACCCTAAGCGACAGCCAGAAAAACATCCCCACTTTTACACCACTGATTGTCCTATTGTTCTGTGGACAATATTGGTCTCCACAAAGACACATAGCAGGAGAATGCGCACACACACACACACACACACACACACGGCGGACAGACGGACTTCACAAGGGGAAATGGATGCTCCTGTATCCCCATGACGACCCTTGGGCGTTTACTCTTCCTGTCCCGTGCTTACAGTACCGGGTCTTAAGAGGGGGGGGGGGGTGGGCTAGGGTGGCTGCAATGCATTGTGGGTAGGATGAGACACAGAGGCAGGCAGGCAGTGAGTCCTGGGGGGGAAGCAGTGCCACCAGACCAGAGGGGAAGAAGAGGAAAGAAAAATAATTTGGAATGCAAGACAATGGAGAACAAAACAATGGAGTGGAAAATGTGAAGTTTAATGGGGACAAAATGGAGGAGAGAGTGAAGACGTAGAAAGAATGAAAGGGGGAGAGCAAAGGAGAGACACGGGAGGTGGAGAGAAATGAGAAGGAAAAATACACTGCAGGGAAGAACTAGACGGGTGAGATTGAGAGGTGAAAAAGAATGAGGTGAGAGGCAAACTTTGGAACATGAAAGAGACGTGACAGTGAGGAATGATCTGTTGGAGAGAATGAAAGGTGTGAGAGGGAACGAGGCGGGTGGAAGGGGTGAGAAACACCCAGAGAATGCATAGGGGAAAGTCTTGACGGAGAGAGAGAGACATGATGGAGAGAATGAGACCAGCAATGACAAGCAGAGGTGAGGGGGAGAGAGAGGGTTCAGTGGTTGATCTGAGGATAGATGGGGGGGGGGGGAGAGAGAGAGAGAGAGAGAGACAGGAAGCGGATGAGTTAACCTTCCTCAACACTGACACGTGTCAATGTGGGGTGAGGTGGATGAGAGATGTGTGATCAGAGGGGGGGAGCAGGAGGAGGACAAGTCCGATTTAAGATAGAGGGAGGACATGAGGTGAGGGTGGAGTGTTGTTTCGGGTGGGTGAGTTGATGCAGCTGTGTTGGTATGACTTCTCCCACTGTGTGTGTGTGTGTGTGTGTGTGTGTGTGTGTGTGTGTGTGTGTGTGCGCGCGCGTGCATGCGCATGCGAGCGCATCTTTGTCTTTTGACCTCCCTCCTTCCATCCCTCATCCTGTGAGACTTTGACCTCAACACACCTGCAAAAACACCCAGCATCACGAGATGAAAGACACAGCGTGCGGGCGTGCGCGTGTTTGTGTGTACTGGTAGCGAATAAGCCCCAGAAAGGTCTTTGAGGCGTGCCTTACCTGGAACGAATCTTCTCCATGGAAATAAAGCAACACAAAGAACTCTGTAGCCGGCGGGGAAGCCTCACTTTGAGCTCTGCGTGCGTGCGTGCATGCGTGCGAGTACTGTTGTGTGTGTGTGTGTGTGTGTGTGTGTGTGTGTGTGTGTGTGTGTGTGTGTGTGTGTGTGTGTGTGTGTGTGTGTGTGTGTGTGTGTGTGTGTGTGTGTGTGTGTGTGTGTGTGTGTGTGTGTGTGTGTGTGTGTGTGTGTGTGTGTGTGTGTGTGTGTGTGTGTGTGTGTGTGTGTGTGTGTGTGTGTGTGTGTGTGTGTGTGTGTGTGTGTGATGGTGAAGATGTAGATGGGAGTACAAAAGATGTATTCTTGCTCGTTACCACTCCGCCTAAGTATAGATTATCTCACCCAAATTTGAGTGCATACACACATCTGCCTGCTCACACGGACACACATTCATTTTGCATGCACGCACACACCCACACAGACACATCCATGCATGTGTGCACGAGTACACAGGCGGGTGTGTGTTTTACAGTTTGTGTGCATCTTGCCCAGAGCACTCTGCAGATCAGATATACTACGGCTGTTTCATTCAGCCATTCCCAACAGGCGGCTCCTGCAAAAGTGCATACCCATGCACTCACTGGCACCGCATTCAAAGGGATGTCTGTGTACAGAGATATGAGACAGACATGTATGTTTTTTTTTTACATAAAAGAATGGTCTATTACTCCATTTCATGCTTCATTCTATGATAGTGTTGCGTAAAAGCAGCGCAGATATCTTATCTATATGTACAAGCTCATGGGTTTGGAAATACTTGGAAACGTTTGAATATGATGCAGTATATTTATATTTAGAGTCTGTGGGTAATATTGACAAGATCGTGTGGTCTAAATGACAGCTACATTGGACCCATTCGAACACAGTTTAGTTTTCCCATTTCCTGAAAAGTAATGGTTTCATACAGTGGTGGAAAAAGTACTCACGTTATTTACTAAAGTAAACGTATCAATACCACAAAGTAGAATTACTGTTAGTAAGTAAAAGTCTGTCGGTAGTCAAATTGTACTACCTTTTCACAAGTCTAAAAATGTCTACATTTTATTTTTTTTAAACTTTCGAAATACCAGATCTACAAGCTCACAAACTTGTTTCATCGTGCTGCCTTGTGGGCTTGTAGATCTCCTATTTTCAAATAGCAGAGTATAGGACGAAGTCTAAATAGGGCTGGGGCGCCCGCTGGCCAAGTGGTCCAGGCGCATGCGACATATAGGCTTTGGCCTGACAGCGCGTCGCGTGTTCGAGTCCCGTTCATAATAATGAATTTATTTATATAGCACATTTCAAGACATAGTCACAAAGTGCTTTACATAACAGGGTAAAAAACAACAACGTAGTAACAGCTACAACAAGATAACATTGAATGACAGCAAGCACAACATGAAAGCATACACACAAAAATAGAATAAGGTATGCAAAAGGAAATTAAGAGAAGGCCTTAACGTCATGACGACCTTTGCTGCACGTCTCTCCCCCGCTTTCCTGTCAGTCTTCACTTGATACTATATCAATAAAGGCAGAAAAGCCAAAAACAAATCTTTAAAAAAAAAAAGTCTAAATAGGGCTGAAGTGGTACAGTATATATTTTTTTTAATAATTAAAAGTTTTCAATTGTAGTGGAGATAAAGTACACTATTTGCCTCTGAGATGTAGTGGCGTAGAAGTAAAAGTATTAATATACTAATTGGAAATACTTCAGTAAAGTTAAAATAAGGTAGCTAAAACTTGTAGTTTGTAACACACAAGACAGAAGGTTTCCACCCGACGATGACTATTGTCTCTATTGGCTGGAAATCTCATTATGTCCAAAACAACAGCAAAAGTTTCAGATCACCAAAGTTCAACACGTATCTCTGCACCGCATTTCAAGCTTGTATATCTGCTACTTTTGCTACTTTGGTGTGATGCCGTAGTGTGATAAAGGGGCAGAGCGTTAATTTACGAAAAGCACAAAGGAGATAAGAACCTTCTGCCCAACGGCAACGCTATGCTGTGATGCCAAAGGTGCAAGCAATGTCATCCACCTACACTCACAATGAAATGGTGTATTATCTTGGCATAAGCCTGTTTTTTTATAGAAAATAATTATAAAATGGAACTGTGTGTATGTGTGTGTATTTGTGTGGCAGTGGTTCAGGCGTAGAGTGGCTGGATGGTAACCGCAAGGTTGCCTGTTCGAACCCGGGCTCCCCCAGAGTTAGTGTCGAAGTGTCCTTGAGCAAGACACCCCAATTTGTGCTGGCTAGTGCCTTGCATGGTTTCTGCCGCCATCGGTGAATTGATGCACAATCTATGTAAAGCGCCTTGGATAAAGGCGCTATATAAATGCACCATTTACCATTTATGTATATATATGTATGTGTATATATAGATGAGAGAGAGAGAGTGCGCATCTAAATCAAAATGTGCTCAGACGTGATTGCCAATATTAGCACTGCTAATCGTGTATAATCGTATATCACGGTTTTGGTTTCCACAGTATTGGCATACTGAAATGTTTCTTTTCATTTACTCAGTGTTATACATTGAAGTGCAACAAAATACCTTTGCTCTAAAAACAAAACAAAAAAAACATCAAGGCGTAATAACAACCATAATACCTTTTTCTTTTCTTTTCAGTCCAGCACCGGTTATGTAAAACATGTGTAGATAGATATCCTTGTCATTAAGTCATTACTGTGATTACAATATAGCAAATGGCCAGAATTATCCTTCTGAACAGCTACTATTTACTGTGCGTCTGTGTGCATTGGATGGAGAGAGAGAGAGAAACCGTGTGTGTGTGTTTGTGTGTGTGTGTGTGTGTGTGTGTGTGTGTGTGTGTGTGTGTGTGTGTGTGTGTTCGTGCGTGACAGAAATATGGAGAACATCTGTGAAAGTGAGGATTTTTCAAGTTTATCTCAATTTATTCATTGCATGAAATATACTTTATCTTCTCTGTCCCCGGGCCAAACAATAAACACTACATTACACAAAACTCTCTATCCAGTGATTGTGCAATGCGCATTCAGATAAAGTGCGAGGGTTCGCGTGGACCTCTGTGTCGAGTAAAACGTTTTTCAAATGAAGGATTTGGCGGAGGAATAAATGGCATCGCCGGCCCTATCTATTGCCCAAAAAGAAGGACGGAGCTCACTGTGAAACTAGAGTGAAGAGGAGAAAAAGGTGATGAGAGCTCCAGAGCTTTGTGGGATCGACACTAGAACTACTGGCAGCAACAAATGCCAAAAATGGGGTCGGAAACGTTAATGTGGTTAACCCATTCAAGACCTTTGGTGTTTCAAGCATTCGGTTATACTTTAGCTATTGAAAAGAATCTGCTAGAAACAGAGAGAGATAGTGTTGCAGAGAGAGAGAGAGGTCTGCTACACAGTAACCCCCTTTTTGAAACTAGCTCCTCGCCACTCGTCCTACACACTTCCACTTGGTTTGAGCATAGATATATAAATAATAGAGACGGCACCGGAATTCCCCTCCCATCCACTTGCATTGCATTGCGTCTCTATTATTTATATATCTATGCTCAAACCGAGTGGAAGTGTGTAGGGCGAGTGGTGAGGAGCTAGTTTCAAAAATGGCCTAACTGTCATTTCTCGACCGTTTCGGACGTGGGGCGGCTCGCCGGAAACGGGCAGGCACCCTGTGTGCGTTCCTGGAAGTTCCCGGGACCCGCACACGGAGTTGCACCACTCGGTTCACACGGGTGTGATTTTCAAAAAACTCATGATTTAGAAGACATTTTGTAGAATGGTGTGTATCTCGTGCATACCGTACATATTTATGGATGTAATTTGAGCTCTGTGTAAATCCAGTACTGTGCTTGAGAAGAGGAGACGCCCCCCCCCCCCTCTGTGTAAATACTGTACTGTGCTTGAGAAGAGGAGACGGGCCACAGCACTCGTAGCGACGATACAAACCCCCCCCCCCCCCCCCCAAAAAAAAAACGTAATGATAAGAATCCAATGATCACAGGGTTTAAAATTACAGCGATGCGTTTGACCCAACCGCCACTGACAAGGTTGTAATCACATAAACCCCATACATTGTTGGGCGGAGTCCCACAGGGCTCTGTACTAGTCACTCATCTATTTTCCCTCTACATTAAATATCGTTGCAGAAAATGGGACGATCGACAAGCTCACTATACACATCGTTTTGAGCTTGACCATCGGCTGCTTTCTACAAGACTTCTCCCCAGGATACGAAGGCTGGGGTTTAAGTTAACGGCAGAGCAGAGTTGTCCTTCAAGGTTCCCATTATGCATGGTGAGATTGAGGGATTAGACAGTGAATGGTGTCTGTGACGGTCTGTCCAAAGTCCTCACAATATCACCACTACACACCCATGTGTGTTTGTGATGGTGGACCTGCACTCACTGTGTGTGTGTGTGTGTGTGTGTCTGTGTGTGTGTGTGTGTGCACGCGCGCGCATGTCTTTGTCAGCAGCTGCAGTGATTCTAAGGCAGGTCTCCTTGTAGGAGCTCAGTCTGTTCCTGCTAACTTTCTTTGACATCGAAGTACAAACCACAGTGAAGGGTGTACTGTCTCAACTTCTTGTGTGTGTGTGTGTGCGTGTGCGCGCATGTCAATGTCAGTGGGATGTCCACGTGAGTCTGAGCATTCATCTAAGAATAATGTGAAGATACAAGGAAGAAGTTGTGTGTGTGTGTGTGCATGCTTTCGAGGCAATGACTGAGTCCTTTGTGAGTGTGTGTGTGTGTGGACGTGCACCATCATATGCATGTGTCAGCTTCTCTTTTGTAGTCTCAGACTGCCTCTCCATTCATCTGTCTGTCATCCTATCAGCACATCTCTTTTGGATCTTATCTTATCATCAGCCCCCCCCCCCCCCCCCCTCCCCGCCGCCTCTGCTGTCGCCTTATCAACCACTGCAGCAGATAGGCTGCGTGAGTGTTCCCAAAGAACACAACTGTGGGTGTACGGCTGTACGTGTGTGTGTTTCTGCAGGCGTGTGCGTTTGTCCACATGGGGGGGTGTGTGTGTGTGTGTGTGTGTGTGTGTGTGTGTGTGTGTGTGTGTGTGTGTGTGTGTGTGTGTGTGTGTGTGTGTGTGTGTGTGTGTGTGTGTGTGTGTGTGTGTGTGTGTGTGTGTGTGTGTGTGTGTGTGTGTGTGTGTGTGTGTGTGTGTGTGTGTGTGTGTGTGTGTGTGTGTGTGTGTGTGTGTGTGTGTGTGTGTGTGTGTGTGTGTGTACGTCTTTGTACATATTCATTTGTTTCTGCAAGTGTGTATGCGTCCGTGTGTTTCTACAAGTCTGTGTGTGTGTTTGCTACATATCGTCACTGTTGGGTGGAAAGATGTGTCAAATACCTTTCAGGAAATGGTATCCTGTGATCCAGTGTAGTAGCTATTTCATTTAGTCACACTCACAAGCTTTTGTTAATGCTTTTGTTAGCAATTCTTATGAAGGCCATGTCTATAATATTATAAACATAAGAACAAAGGGAGTCTACCAGCACATCTCAGTCTAATAAATAGGGCTAGTCTGGTGCATCACAGGAGCAGAAGAAACTAGATAAAGTTCCCCTCGGGGCACAGGTCTCCACCAGGGCAGGTCAGGTTGTGGCCTCCTGGTGGCGCTATGATAGGCCAATGTGAAAAGGGTGTTCTTATGCATTTGATGGCAATTGGATGATTTCAGGAATTTTGTAACAAATGTTTTGCAAAAATCCACCTGTTGGTGGCGCTATAACAGGCCAATGTGAAAAGGGTGAGATATATTCCTCAGCCTAGTAGGAAGTGCGTGAAAGATTTCACGTAAATTGCATGCTGCGTTCATGATTTGAAGCTTTCTGTTATCTATTTTGACTATAGAGATACTGTGTGACGATTTGCGGGATTTTTGGACAAAATCTGGAGGAGTCATATTAAAAAAGTGTGTTTTTCAAAAGTCTGCCTCCTGGCGGCGCTATAACAGGCCGTTCTGGGGCAGAGGTTCATCGTTGGCATCTAGGGAGAGTGTGCAAAGTTTGGCATGGATCGGGCCAAGATTAGCTGTACAAGGATGGACAGACACACACACACACACGGACGGAAGAGTGCAAAACATACTCTCTCCCATTCCTTCGGCCTGGTGGAGACAATGATAGACACTGGAGCAGCCCGGACAGTTTAAGCCTAAACCTTTTTTTTCAGGTGCTAGTACAAAGAATGACTGACGTTTCGATCTTGAGATCTTCCTCAGAGTCGGAGGGCTCAGAGTCCATTGACTCTTAGGAAGATCGCAAGATCCAAACGTCAGTCATTCTTTGTACTATAGCACCTGAATAAAACGAGGCTTAAACTGTCAGTGCTGCTCCAGTGTCCATCCCTTCGATCTTCTGCTTTATAAACATACTTAGAATGCATAATAATCTGCTTATAACGCTGTATAATTACCATGTCTCTGTGTGTACGTGTGTACGTCTGTAATCCACGTAACTCGAGAACCGTGCCTGGCCTTGAGTCGGTGGGATACACCATTGTCCAGAAACGCCACAAAAGGCCTCTGCCCCGGCTCTGGACAGGGCCCCTGCCCCGGCTCTGGACAGGGCCCCTGCCCCGGCTCTGGACAGGGCCCCTGCCCCGGCTCTGGACAGGGCCCAAATTAGCCAATTGATCACACCTGATCACCCCTAGATCTCCATATATGGAGCCGGCCTGTTCTGACATCACTCTGATGATCTGACATCTGCATAGACTCCATATTTGGGCATGCCTGACAAAGAACTCCATATATGGACATAAAAGGGACACAGTCACAGACATAATAACTGGGTGAGGCATGCATTTCCAACTTGCATCATTCCAAGTAGGCCAATGCCAAACAGGCACCGCTCTAGTACAATAAATGCACCATGTCTCTGTGCGTACGTATATGTGTACAGTATGTACATTTGTAATCCACGCATCTCGAAAACCATTCGCCACATACATCACTCATGGGCATGGCCCCAGGGAGTGCAGTGCCTGGTGTCCAGTCCGTTGGATTGCCGGTTGTCCAGAACTGGCACAAAAGGCTCTGCCCAGGTTCTGGACAGGGCCCAAATTAGCCAATTGATCACACCTGTCTAATTTCCCACACATTGCCAAAGTTAACGCACGCACGCACACACACACACACACACACACACACACACGTTTTGTGAGGCAATAGATTCACCTATTATACCATTATATATTTAATACTTAAATAAAAAGTTTGTGAGTGACCAGTAATGAAATGGAAAATATAGAACATTTGAAATATTATGATACTGAACCATATGAGGCATTATGTCAATCAATCTTTATTTCAGACTCTAATGGGTCCATATAAAAGACGGAGATGCAACGTTTCTGCCCGACAGCGACGATATATAGAATTGTCCAAGAATTAGCCTTATCGCCGGCTTTCGCTCTCTCTCTCTCTCTCGCTCTCTCTCTCTCTCTCTCTCCCTTCCAGACGCACTTGTCAAAGCTCAGTCTGGGTGAAACAGAAGTCCCAGCGGTAGCCTTTTAAAAGGGAGATGCATTATTGATTTAACTCATTAATTATTGCCCCATTAAAGTGAATCTGCTCGGTCTATGGGAAATTGCTCCAAGCTGTTAAGTTTTATAGCCATGATAGCCTAAAGAGATGGTCTTCCTTGTGGTTTGCGCGTGGGGTCGTATATTTTCTTGCCGCGCTTGTCGCCATCTATCCTTGTGTGTGTGTCGGTGTGTTTGCCCGTGCGTGCGTGCGTGTGGGGCGCGATCTGCCGTCCCAGATCTAGTGTAGTGGTCAATGACCTGTGTTATCGCACCTGCTAGTGTCTATTCTGATGCTCCCCCCCCCCCCCCCCCCCCCCTGCCGCCCCCACCATCTTCCCCCAACATCTACGCCCATATAGCTACTGTACTTCATCTGCCCTGCCTGTCAATGCTGAATCATGGTTAAATGATTTTGATTCATGCTTCATGTACTCTCCAGTGTGAGCGAGAGGGAGCCGAGAATGAGCTTAATATAGAACACACACACGCACGCACACATACACACCTTCCACTAAGCGATATTTACTGTCCACCTCCAAGCTGTCCTCCTTCCCAGGGGGAAATTAGGGGATTGTTTGGGTCGTCTTCTATAATACAGTAGGTTGAGCTGACGTCATGATGCCAGAACGTGCAGTGCCGTTGAATGTGATTAGGTTAAACACACACACACACACACACACACACACACACACACACACACACACACAGTTGTGTTCCCAAACGGTGTGCCAACTTAACCACATCATCAGTATCTCTCTGCTGGGCATAATCATTGTGGCCAAAAAATAGGCTAAAAAGTTAGCAGATCCACAACGCTCACATGACGTGCTGTGAGTTTCTAGATAATGCTGGGGTTTTTTTGCTGTTTTTGTCCTAGACTCTAGAGTCTAGTGGATATAAATATGCCGTTTTAATCCATTGAGACCTGGAACGCATCCATGTCACGTTAGCGTTTAACCACATTAACCATTAACCCATTTTGGGCGAGAACCCCTTTTGGTGTTTTAAACATTGTTATAATTTAGCTATTTAAAAATAGCAGATCTACAAGCTCATAGCGCGCCACCGAGTGGCGCGCTATGAACTTGTAGGTCTGCTATTTTTGAAAAATCGTTAAAATGTGCCTCAAATCTTTCCGAAAATTGTCATGATTTAGAAAACTCTTTTTAAATTTCGACGTCAGGAAGGAATGGGTTAAGTGAAGAGATTTGGTGTAGATGGGGAAAAATGAGGGGACAAAATACAGACCCCTGTGGGACTCCAATCAACTAGGTACAGTATAGGCGTGTCGTGAGACATTGTTCAGGTGTGCTTTGGGATTTTGTGACAACTGCACATTGCAATCGTATGTATCTGCGTAGTGTACTGCATACAACTATACAAAAAGGTTTAAATATTATTATAATATCAGTACTTTGTGCACATTCTACACCCTACATTTCTTTTTACCACTTTCAAACTGCCGTTCCTATTTTGGGCAAGTCATTATAGGTAAACATGTAATTTATTAATTGTCATTGCAACGCTTTGTGAGCTTGTAGATCAAGATTTGTTTTGTATTAATACAGGTGTGCCTTGAGATTTTTACTTGACCATTAGTGTGCCTTGGGCACCATACGTTTGAAAACCATAGTCTATCCAAAACCCAGCCCTGTGAACACACAGGTCTAGCATAAGCCCACACACTGTGCCTGTCATTCTCACCATGCAAGATGTAATTCCTATCATAGATGGAGGCTTCTGTAGTATTATTAGAAGTGCGAGTTTGACACAGCTGATTAAGAATCAGAACATTTAAGTGAGTTTTTTTCTTTTGTTAGCATCTGTTAGTGTTTGATCAAGCTTTACACACACAATGCACTTGGAAGTGCTGTGATTTTCATAAGGTACTGTATGTACTCGCAATAGAACATTTAGGATTTACATTCCATATCAGCCAGTTCCCCTTTAATATTTGACACAGACAAAGATGCAACTGTAGAAAGTGTGTAATCTCTTTTTCTCTCCATTTTCATGGTGTTGAAATTTAATTAATGAGGTGTTTATCCAAGCCTAAGACGTGCCAATCACACAGGAAAATCCGGCATTACCCATTCAGCGATGTGACAGTGATATTTATATGTATATTATATCATGCAAGAGCTACATTAAATTAGTTCTATTGTTAGTTCTATATGTGAGTACAAGACGGAACGCCCGTTATTGCTGCCATCAGAAGCGCATCAATTGTCCATCTGATGATAAATGATACAGAGAGATCAGATTGCATGTGAAGCCTAGCCTGGCTAATAAGCCAGACTCAAATCACACTGTCGTGTGGTATTTGAGTCTGGAGATGCTGTGTATGGATCTTGTTTCCCGGGGGGCGGGTTCAAAATTTTCTCTTTGACGCAATTGGTCAGAGCTACTGTCAGTCAAAGGTCTCAAGCATTGAACCAAAGCCCGC
This sequence comes from Electrona antarctica, assembly GCF_951216825.1. Taxonomy (NCBI): domain Eukaryota; kingdom Metazoa; phylum Chordata; class Actinopteri; order Myctophiformes; family Myctophidae; genus Electrona; species Electrona antarctica. The sequence goes on from NC_136811.1 coordinate 15,218,073, forward strand.
CCATATTGCATACAGTGTCCCGATTGGCCACACCAGTTCTCTGGTGTAGGAAATGTGCGTACAATTGAGCCTCTCCAGACCGTAATCCGCCGGCAGGCAATTTTTTTTGTGCCAACGGCTGATTCGGTCTGGCTTATTAGCCAGGCTATGTGAAGCCATGTGACACAATTGGATCATGTTTTGTGCTCACATCTCAATGTCACTTAAATTAAGATTTTGACTCGCTGACGACCGTTTCTGTTTCCTGCAAAGTTCAAACTAAGTCACCGTCAAGTTTTGACGACAACAAAGCATTTCTGAACCAGTTCACCAGCTGTTTTCTTGTATCATCCTTGTGTGTTTGATTGCATTAAAAAAACACATAATTTGAATACGGTAAAGTGGCGCTCTTGGATACCACCCACTACCCAGCACAGTATTTATACAATTCCACAAAATATCCTGTCATTGCAGAGATTCCAAAGTATCTATTATCTATTTAACCCATTTTGGGTGGGAACCCCTTTTGGTGTTAGCATTATGTTATGCTTTAGCTATTGAAAAATAGCAGATCTACAAGCTCATAGCGCGCCACTGAGTGGCGCGCTATGAGCTTGTAGGTCTGCTATTTTTGAAAAATCGAAGAAAGACTGACATAGAAACATAGCTTTTTCAGAAAACTGTCAGGATGTAGACATTTTTAGAATCTGATCTCAGGTCAAAATGGTTTAAATGGGAAAATTACAGCCGGCGACGGGAACTCGCCCCTCCAGCCTCTTCCCCTTTATTGGAAGAACCACGTCAACTGTATAGAGCTCACAGACCAATTATAAACTAGTAAAATAAGATGCGCTAAAAGCCAGTGTTCATGCTGTGGCTTGTCTCTTTTCATTAGGCCCACCTTTTTTGCTCCATTACCGCTGGCTGTGCCGATTCTGCTGCTGTGTGGCGAGCTGCCAAAGCCATCAACTGTGCTGCCGATAAACATTAACATTACCGCGCTCAACCAGAGGCCAAAAGAAGGCTGTTCATTCCCCCTATGTATTTATGTGTTCTTTTTACCTGACCTAGACAGAAGCTTCCGAAATCTTGGATGTAGACAATGAAGGTGTGCAGGGTGTGGGGGAGTGGATCGTGTCTTCTGGCAGGATTGGAATTCTAGACCCTGGAACCAACCTGCGTTGGTGGGGTGCTGACCTCGGCCTGTGTGGGGCCCAGAAAGTAATGGAAAAAGAAAGTAGTTGCGCACTCCAGTCTCTCTGCAAAAAATCTTCATTTGGGCTATCGCCAACGTTTCGACAGTACTGCACGTCTTCATCACAGCGAATAATGCCCTTTATTCGCCCTGATGAAGTTGTAGAACCATGTTGAAACGTTGGCAGTTGCTCAAACAAATATTCTCACATCCAGGCTGCAGTGTGCATGAGACTAGTTTATTTTCCCTTCAAAGTGCAGTAGGCCTATACAATCGTCAACATGCTCCAGTCAGTGTCTCTGGTGTACGACCAAAGGAGAGAATTCCTCGGCACAACGAAATGAGTCAGAATCACACATTACTGCCGTTGTGTCACCATATACATCTGTGGTGTTTCTCTGACTTTTTGATTGCATTGTCTCGACTCTGTATTGAGTTTCTCTCTCCCTCTCTCTCTCCCCTGTGGCGTGTGATCATATGGCTGGGGTTATTTATCGGTGTATTACCCACAGTGTCCAGATGCTGCTCTCTACTCGTTTATCGTGCACATGGCCCGCACTGGCGTTGATATATGGTGCTGATATATGGAGCTGTAACACTTGCGTGTATCGCTACAGCGTCGCCTATACATGCTTCCACTGTGTGTGTGTGTGTGTGTGTGTGTGTGTGTGTGTGTGTGTGTGTGTGTGTGTGTGTGTGTGTGTGTGTGTGTGTGTGTGTGTGTGTGTGTGTGTGTGTGTGTGTGTGTGTGTGTGTGTGTGTGTGTGTGTGTGTGTGTGTGTGTGTGTGTGTGTGTGTGTGTGTGTGTGTGTGTGTGTGTGTGTGTGTGAGATGAACGAGGGAGTGTGCGGTTTACAGACCTGTGTGTTTATGTATGTTGATGAAAGAGAGTTACAAAAAAGCAAGGATAATGTGATGCGTGTTTGTGCATGTTCTAACAGGGGTTCTCAACCCGTGGATCGCGACGCCCCGGGAGGTCGCCAAATTATTTTGGGTGCCCCCCCCAAAATATATATATATATTTTTGCAACTGATTGGCTGGATAATGGAAATTAAGAGTTTACACAGTGCATGCATAAACCTTCCTTAATGATTATATCCGATTTCAGTATTTATTTATGATGTATTTTCATTCATTGTAGCGGCCAATTTGTATTGGGGGTGGGGGGAGGGGTGGCGGGGCGGGGGTCACGAGACATGGCCAAAGCATTCCCGGGGTCCCCAGCCAAATAACGTTGAGAACCCCTGTTCTAAGAGAGGCGTAGAGGGAAAGAGCTCCAATGAGAGAGGTGCAACTTTAGGCAGTATGTGTGTGTGTGTGTGTGGGGGTGGGTGGGGGTGTGGGTGGTGTAATGCTTCATTTCCCTGGTCATTTAACCTGCTTTAAGTCCGTCGGCTCTGCTGTCCTCCAGGCTCCCTCTGCTGCCCGATTGTTATTCATTAGCTGCCGTTTGTGGGCGTCTGGCTAGAGTGTGTGGTACTGTACAGGCTTGTGTGTGTCCTCTGCTTGGCCATATTTGTTTTTTACTATACCAAATAAACTGGAACTGATTTTTGTGCAGTATGATATTATTGTTAGTGTTTGTTAAGTGCAGTACTGTATAGTATGTTCTCTCTCTACCCCCCTCTCTCTCTCTCTCATAACACGCATGCACGCACACACACACATACTGTACACACACTCGCATACATCAGAGTCAGTCTGTCTGCAACCTTTCCCAGTGTTCAGTGTCCTTGGTTTCATTGTTCTACAAGTTGCCTTTGTGGGGGTTTGACTTACGTGTTGTGTGTGTGTGTGTGTACACTGAAACACGTACATGTACATGTTCGCTTTCCTTCTATGTGGGTGTATTTATTGTTACTACTGTGTATGTGGCGTACATGTATGTGTGTGTGCTTGAGAGCTCACCCTTTCATACATAAGTCTATTGTGTGTGGGCCAGTAAGTGCATGATGTGGTCATGACTCATGCACGCACGGTCGCACGCACGCAAGCATGCAATTGAAGGGGGCGAAGGAGCCAGCCTGAACGCGTTTTACAACATACAGTGTGTACTGTATGTTGTGTACTGTATGTTGAGTGTGCATGTGTGTGTGAGAGTGACCGCGGAAAGTATCGAGCTGGTCTGTTGTTTGTGCATTTCTCTTATGTGCGTGTGTGTGTGTACTGTAGGCTGCAGTGAGTGTACTTGTCTCTGTGCAACGAGCCAGGCCTCGTATTAGGCAGGTTGGCCTGCAGGCAGAATTCACTAACACTTGACCTGTTTCACTGATTCATTTATGTGGATGGAGAGAAAGCAAGACAAGAGAGGGAACGAGGGAGGGGGCTGGCAAGGGAGGAGGAGGAGGAGGAGGACACAAGTGTTTAGGGGTTGTTGAGAGAAGAGTGCAGGATGAAAAGCAAAAGAGGGGGATGGAGAGAGACGGAGAGAGAACAGCTGGGAAAGCTGGCGGCAAGAGCGAGGAGAGAGATGATGGTGTCTGTCTTCTCTCGCCATCCGTCGTTCTTTCTCTTAATTCTTAACTCTCTCCCCCTCGTCCTCCCATTCTCCATAACATTCTGTCACTGTCTAAACCGCTTTCTGTTTTTCTCTCCCACTCCCCTATATACCGTCTTTTTCCCACTCCCCTACTGTCTTTTTAATGATGACTGTCACTCTATCTCTCCTGCTGTCTCGGCATCCTCCTCCTCCTCTCTCTCTCTCTCTCTGCACCCCCCCTCTCTCTCTCTCGCCCTCTCGCACGTGTTGCTAAAGCGATACATTCAAAGCGGTTTGCATGAAACAATTAAAACCAAAAGACATTGTTCTCCCTCTCTCTCCTCAGTCAGTCGACTGTCATTTCTCAGTTGTGCAGGTCAGTTGTAGAATGCACTTTAACATGAAACATCCTACAACATCCTGCTTTATTGAAATGTTGCTGCTTGTTCACTCGCCAATTACTGCTCCACCACCATGTACTGTACAGCATGTGGGTGGGTTTGTGTGCGGACGTACGTGCGTGCCTGTGCATAATGTGCCCCCTCTTGGCTCTGTTGGTGTGCATGTCCATTTCTGTATTGAGTTTTGTGTGTGTGTGTGTGTGTGTCTGTGTGTGTGCATGTGTGCTTGATAGTTCACGGAGGTCCTGTGTGCTCCATCTTTATTGATGGCGTGTTATTTCACTGTGGGCAGTCTTCAGGCGATTCCTGGAAATATTTTATTTATTTATATATATAATATTTATATTTTATCCTATATTTTTTTTATGATTTAATTTACATTTTTCCCCAGTCACCACCAGCACCCCTATGGAATCCCATTAGTAAGTTTAGTTCTTTTGTTTTTGTTTCTCGCATATATTTTATAGTTCAGTGTGCTCAGAATTTTGAGATGGGCAATTGTGAGAAAAACAACATCTCAGTATTCAGAGATGTCACAATTGCGCAAAAATTGTGATTAAAGTCCTTTTCTTTTGGCATTTTGAGCATAGCGGTGAGTTTTAATCTCACAAAAATACAGCTCATTGAGATGAAATGCATTTGTGTGGACAGACGATATGCTCTCGTTTCACCAGTAACAGTATACTGCACCCCACCTACAGTACACTATTTATTCAGTATTCTTCTCTGCCCTTGCCTCCCTCTGCCTTGCTCGCTCGCTCCCTCCTGCCCTCCATTCCACTCTGTTTTTCACTCCTCTACACTCTACAGGCCATTTGTCTTTCATAGCATAAAGTAGTTGCTAGGTCTATGAAAGAAAACTCTATCGGAGAAAGTCGATACTTTCATTAAGTTGATTGTTTTAACCCATTTTGACCTGAGATCAGATTCTAAAAATGTCTTCTACATCCTGACAGTTTTCTGAAAAAGCTGTTTCTATTTCAGTGGTTCTTCGATTTTTCAAAAATAGCAGACCTACAAGCTCGTAGCCCGCCACTAGGTGGCGCGCTACGAGCTTGTAGATCTTCTATTTTTCAATAGCTAAAGCATAACATAATGCTAACACCAAAAGGGATTCCCGCCCAAAATGGGTTAAGTCGCAAACATGGTTTGTCATCTCTCTCTCTCTCCGTCTTCCCCTTTCCTCTCCCTCTCCTTTCTATCTCTGCGTCTATCCGTCTATGTATCCATCTGCCGCAGTTCTATCTATCTCCGTCTGCCTCTCTATCTAGTGCAATTTTCTCTTTTCTATCTCATCTCTCGTTCCTTTCCGTCTTCTGCATCCCCCTCTCTCCCTCTACGTTTGCTGAGATTGTCTATAACTTGTTATGAAGGAAGCGTTTTTATATTGCAGCCTCTGTCTCTAACTTAATGTAGTGCCACTGCCAGCTCAGCCACTTCAGTCGCTCCGCAAAGTGATCGGTAGTTCTCAGCGGAGCTAAACCGAATAAATGGAGGTTAAATCAAAATGAAAATGGCAAAAAACTCTTCCTGTCTCTTTCCTCAAGTTCTTACCCTTCCGTTCACCTGGGCTGTCAGACACTGCAGTACCTCTTCCATGCTAATGGGGGACGCCGGATATCATGCTGGTGGTTCCAACATGCTTTGCTTCAGCACCTGTTGTAACTCACTGAAATGTTGAGGTGGCGTTCTCTGAATTGTATACAAGAAAAGGACCCTCATTTTGTCTCACAAATGGAACCGATTGAACCCTCGGCATGAACATTTTGTGAGTTGATGTCCAATATACCAGGCAAAGTTGGAACTTGGAACACACGCTGGGTTACAAGAGAGCCGTATAATGATATTTCTACCAAGTCATGGTGGAGCTTTCTATATGTAAATATGATACTGAAAATCTCAATTCAATCTATAACCTGGCCCACATAACATTTTTCTGTTCATGATACAAGCACAAATCATCCTAAAATGGTGCATTGATATAGCGCCTTTGTCCAAGGCACAAGATGCAATACTTCAACCATTTCTCACACATTCTCACACCAATGGCGGAGGAAACCATGCAAGGCACCAACCTGCTCATCGGGAGCAATTCGAGGTTCATTGTCTTGCTCAAGGACACTTTGACACAAACCGCCCTATAGAAGGATTTAAGGTATGCTTTGAGGCATGCAATTCACCATAGATCTGTTATTTTGTTGGATCATTTTCTATAACCTGGCCCACATAACATTTTTCTGTTCATGATACAAGCACACATCGACTACAAAACCATGGCCATCGGTATAGTTCCACATAGATTCCAACATATTTAGTATTGTTAAATACAATCCTTTGATTATTCATGAAGTAATATTTCACCGTCTCATCATTGGCAAGCAAACCCCTTTATAACCACTGCTTTTCCACTAACGACCAGCCCCACTCCTGTCAGCCATTGTTTAATTAGCTGTATAATTAATGTGTATTAGAAGCTTGTCTTGTATAACATTCATTATATGAACAGTTGGTGCATCTTTAACAGAGATATTAAAAAAGAGGCAATCTGTAGCTATCCTCTGCTATACTGGAAAGGTATCGCACCTTAAGTTGTAGGCTGTGAAACAAGTCATGAGATCAGTTTAGCAGAGAAATTATTCATGAGGGAAGTGTATTCTTTTAGAAATGCTCATTTGTATGATTTTATTGTTGAAAACGGATGATCACATATTTAATCTTTAGGCTTTGGTGTAACCAGAGTGTGATGTGAATATTATTGTACCTAGAATATATTAGTGTGGGGGAAATGGTATTAAAATGAAAGAAAATAATGAACTGCGGGGATTCATCTTCTGGATGCTGAAGGCCAAAAATCCTATGAAGATTTTCGCCATAATCGCACACATTTCTCAGGCTGTTCTGTAACCTCTATAGTGAGGACCCAGAGTAATCTAGTAAGAGATGGCGACACTAGCGTTGACTCCCATTGTAACAATGGAATGCAGAAGTGCTCATTCTATCTCAATGGGATAGTTCCAATGTTTGGAACTATAGCCCATATACAGTTGGAGGCCATCGATATTGTCCTTTTCTTTTTGCTGAGGTTTGCGTGATCTGCGCAAAAGGACAGTTAACCCATTTTGGGCGGGAACCCCTTTTGGTGTTTTAAACATTGTTATAATTTAGCTATTGAAAAATAGCAGATCTACAAGCTCATAGCGCGCCACCGAGTGGCGCGCTACGAGCTTGTAGGTCTGCTATTTTTGAAAAATCGTGAAAATATTTATTTCAGAAAACTGGAGGATTTAGAAGGATTTAAAAAAAAATTGAGGTCAGGCCTAAATGGGTCAAATGATAAGGGACAATATCGGTGGCACCCAACTGTATACTGTAGGCACCCGCTTTGCGGTGAGATCAAAGCGTGTCGCCACTCTCTTACTATCCCACTCGGTGAGGACCTTGGTTCCTCTTTTCTAAAAAAGGAACGGCTATAATAGCGCCTCTAAAGAAATTACTATTGGACCAAACGAAAGCCCTGGGGGTTGGCTGATGATCTGCTCTGGTTTCCTCCAAATGATGGTAATGGCTCATATAACTACACTGAAGATTGTGTTCCTTGTTAATCCTTTAATTAATTTTGTTTTGACTCTTACTATATGATCTATGGATAATCACCTGCTAAGCTAAACTGCCTGCAATAAAAGCATATCTATAAAATTCTAATTAAGGACTTTGTCACTTTTATTCTCATCTGTCTATGAGCAAATCGTAAGAGTTTAGATCCTGCCGTGCATGGTGAATCTGCTGAAAGCTTGGCTCTAGATATCTAAATGAACATTTCATTGGAGTAAAAGTACAGTGTATAATGTGTATTTAATACTAGTAAATAAAATGTATTACATGACAACTAAACTACGGTACAACAACATTATCTCATTAAGGTACTTGGACTCCCAGGACCTTTATTTAGTCTAATTTAGGAGCACCACCAGTACCAGTAACTATCACTTTGTTCTCTGAATCTTCACTGAGCACCTGGTTGTCTTCACTGAGCACCTGGTTGTCTTCACTGAGCACCTGGTTGTCTTCACTGAGCACCTGGTTGTCTTCACTGAGCACCTGGTTGTCTTCACTGAGCACCTGGTTGTCTTCACTGAGCACCTGGTTGTCTTTTCTCCCTTAAGCACTGCATCCAAGGCCTAAATACACGTCACAAGGAGTACAGTCACATAGTAGTAAATTGACAATTGTATGAGTCATGACCAAAACTATGTCGTCATAGGTATAAAAAAAAAATACTAAGCAGTAAGGTGGGCGAGAAGCGACCTCGCCCACCTGCCTGGGTGACGGAAGACTGCTGGGCGAGTGCTGGCGCTTTGGCATGGGGGGGGGTCAGATCAACATATGGAATGAATTCTGTACTGTCCATAAGGAGCTATTTGTTTGAGCCGTCCTCATTACAGCTGGCAAATGTGATTGTGGTACCAAGCCCTAAGCTTAATAAAATAATAGATGAGGCTTTTTCTAGTCATGTTTGGTCAACTGTTTGGGAATGCCTGAATTACAGGAGAATGAAATATTTTACGTGTCTTCAGTGTACAGGGTGGAGAAAATGGTGCATTGATATAGCGCCTTTGTCCAAGGCACTTTACAAGATGCAATACTTTCAACCATTTCTCACACATTCTCACACCAATGGCGGAGGAAACCATGCAATTCGAGGTTCATTGTCTTGCTCAAGGACACTTTGACACAAACCGCCCTATAGAAGGATTTAAGGTATGCTTTGAGGCATGCAATTCACCATAGATCTGTTATTTTGTTGGATCATTTTCCCAGAAGATGTTCTCATCACACACGAGGAGTCTTGTGTACTGTATGTGCCATCCAGGGTGTCCTGTAGCTCCTTTTTCATTGTCCATGTCTCAGCTGATGTGAACTTTTGACACGCCCTGAAGGAACAAATCTTGGGAGCAGTTGAGATATCAGACTGACAGATTCAGAGGTGGTGGTTTACAAGCCATCGCCTAGCTTGATATGTGTTGCATTCATTGATGTAATGGACGTGTGTGTTAGTCGGTTCCTCCTTGGTGATGATGCATTCCGTATTCTTTGTATTTCCACACATCTCACTTTGGCAGCAGATTCTTCAAATTATATAAGAAGTTTGCTGAACAAATGGTATAGTCAACATCGTCGGCATAGTTGTGGTCAGTTAAAAATGTCCCGACTATGACGCCCAGATCTTGTGACCTTGAGGACTTGGTCACCGGTTTCACCCATTGATTGCATTCCAAGAAGAGTACTGTAGAAGCAGAAGTATGAAGTATAAAGACAGTAAACATTTAACCCATTTTGGGCGGGAACCCCTTTTGGTGTTAGCATTATGTTATGCTTTAGCTATTGAAAAATAGCATCTACAAGCTCATAGCGCGCCACCGAGTGGCGCGCTACGAGCTTGTAGGTCTGCTATTTTTGAAAAATCGAAGAACGACTGACATAGAAACATAGCTTTTTCAGAAAACTGTCAGGATGTAGAAGATTTTTAGAATCTGATCTCAGGTCAAAATGGGTTAATATGCCCCCTAGTTACAAATATGCATGAAGACAATAAAAGTTTTAATATGCCCCCTCGCCGTTAGGCCCATCTTTCATCTCGCCAGCCCCCTAAAAGCTGTCATCCCTTCCTCGTTGAACTGTACCAGGTCCACTCCTGTCATCCCAGTGCAGTGTCACACAGCAGCGCTATGAAACGAAATAAATGAACGGTAAACAAATTAAATCAGCCCCTGAATCACCCCCCTCTCTCTCTCTGCCCCCTCGGTTTGTCGTCGTCCTTGTCCCCTCAAACCCATCCCGTCCCCCTCCTGTGGCCGTCCATGTGCCTTAGTGTTCGTCCCGCTCTGCGGGGTTGTCAGCGTGACGGCTGACGTGGCTGCTGGCGCTTCCCCCTGGTGCCGTCAGCGGCGGGCGTGGCGGGCGGTGGGCCACAACGCAACCGGGTGTTTGGTGACATTTAGCATTTCACTGCTAAACTTATTCATCGGTGGTGACATTCAGCCTTATGGATAATATTCATGATGCATCCAGCACTTCTGTAGGCGGGGGCGGCAACACAACAAAACCTAACAACCCACGTGCGCACACACACACACACACACATACACACACACACACAACCTCTGCATGTTTTCACCCACCTACACACGCACACCTAATGTACAAACAACATAAAAAGCATACACGCAAATGAACACACACACACACACAAACACATGCACACGTCCCCAGGAGACGTAGCGTTGTTCAGAGATCATCAGGCTCTCTTCATGAAGCACGTTGCACATTCACACACTTCTTACATCTTCCTCTCCCCTCAGCCTCGTTACAGATGCAGGAAGTGTATCCCCCCACCTCCCCCCCCACCTCCCAATCCCCTGCAGTCATTGCTTCACTTTATTCATTCACCTCAGATTAATTCTGGGCAGACACTTTTTATGATCCCCAATTTATGTCAGCGGTCGCCAACAGCCCCCCTCCTTCTCCTCCGCCTTCTCCTCCTCTGTCGCTCTTTCCTTCCCAGTGTCTTATCTCCCCTGCCTCGTTGTCTGTCTTCCTCCCCCTCCCCCCCTCCTCCTCCTCTCTGTGTATTCACTTAGTGAAACAATGGCACTTTCTGGTAAAAAAAAAAAGGGGAGCCCGTTTATTGTCACCTGTCTTGAATGGAAGAGGAACAAAACGGTTGAAAGTGAGACAGAGGATGTAAAGATAATGGCTGTTTCGGGTGGTAATTAACATTCCGTCGGAGAGAGTGTCATCACTTGCCTCATTGTCTACACACTCGCACCAACCCCGTCCCCCACCGGTAGCCAAACAGGTTGGAGACCTGGGGACCGGTTGTGTCTGGGACATGATGTTCTGGGTAATAAGGCAACCTACCATCTCATCTAAAGATGCAAGAGAGTTTAGAAGTGTGTGTGGAAGGGTAGACGTGACACAATTAATCTGTGTGTGTGTGTGTGTGTGTGTGTGTGTGTGTGTGTGTGTGTGTGTGTGTGTGTGTGTGTGTGTGTGTGTGTGTGTGTGTGTGTGTGTGTGTGTGTGTGTGTGTGTGTGTGTGTGTGTGTGTGTGTGTGTGTGTGTGTGTGTGTGTGTGTGTGTGTGTGTGTGTGTGTGTGTGTGTGTGTGTGTGTGTGTGTGTGGACGTACAGTAGACGTGTGCACACATGTACAGTAGCTGCAGCATAATAAATAAGAACTTCTGTCAATTAATCACAATTACTGTTTTGTGTGTGTGGGCACATATGTATGTGTGTCCCTGATTGTGCTCTTGGAGCATGCATGTGTGCATGCATGCATGTGTGCATGCATGCTCCAGCAGTCTGTGTTTGTTAATTTTGCCTACTGTAAGTCTCTTTTTTGTGTGTGTGTGTGTGTACAATGTAGCCAGATTGACGCACCCATCTGTTACTGCATTTGACTTCACTCACATGTGTTACTCACTGTGATGCAAGCATGTGACCCAACAGGAGATCAATGTGTTCTCGGTCAGTGAGTCAGACAGACAGACAGTGGACCAACCAGTCCACCAGACGGTGGCAGACGGGGTCACACAGTCAGTCTTTCAGCCAGGCGGGGGTCAGCGGCAGGTTCCTGCGACACCGTTGTGACACACCTGTCACCTGCTGCACAAAGACAATGAGCCAGAACACAGCTATCAACACGTGTGTGTGCACGCGCGTGCGTTTCTGTGAGTGCTTGCCAATGTTTCTATTGTTGGCGTGTGGTGTCTACATGGCCATGTTCATTCGTGTCAGTGCCCTCGTGTGTGTGTTTGTGTGTGTGTGTTTGTGTATGCACACATATGCCTGTGCCACTGTGTTTGTGTCGAGCAGGAGATGGTGTTTAGCCAGCCACTGGTGCATGAGCCTGCCAATGACATCATTCCTGTTGACTGAGTAGCTTTTCCACACAGGAGCTGTTCAACTGTTACTAAGTGTTTGCACACAGCAGGTGTCGGTCGGTGTGTACCTCCGTGAGTCACAGCGCACTGTAAAACAAACATGGAAATGAAGCTAGGAGGGCCTGTGCACTGCTCTAGTGTTCTATAGCTTCGTACCCAATCATTGGAAACTTCTTCTTAACCCATTTAGGACTGAGGCCGAATTTTGCTATACTGTAGATAGCAAACCCCAAAAGGGGTTTCCGTCCTGGACTACGAGTATAGTTCACCCAAAGCACGAGTTATATTCTATCAAGAAGAAGAAAGCGAGAGCAAGCACTCAGTTGAGTAATTCCACGTAATAGTGTAACGGGTGCACGGTTCAGGAAGACATCAACTGTAGGAATGAATACCAGCACTCACGTTTATATCCTTTAGGATTCTTGTTTATTTTTCCATTTCCCCCCAGCAGGCAAAAACAGACGATTGGACGTTTGGGCCCGGAGACCTTCTTCAACTCAAATCTACAAAACAGTGTTTCTGTGTCACTTATAAAGGGGACCTGGGTGCGTTGCACTAAACGGTCCGGGTGCACGACACCCTGCACGAAGCCTTGAATGTTTTGGTTTTGTTGCATTCCTAAGCGAACAATTTGATTAACAGCAGACTCAAGTGAGTCTCCTACTGACCAGCCACCAAATTGTTGGCTCAGGAATGGGACAAAACATGAATTCAAATTCAAGGCTCCATGGAGTGTGTATTGATAGAAAATTTGTCATATTTTGGGTGAGATACTCAGTACTCGACATACATACAGAGACAGAGACATGGTGAGATAATAACTAGCATACAGTGCACCCGCACACGTAAATTGGGGGCGAGCCAAAGGTTGCCTGTCGATTGAAATCTATGAGGAGCTTATTGTTCTTTGAACCTGACTTTGATCCTAATGATCTCAAATCCAATTCCTTGCTCAGTTCAGGTCCGTCAGTCCCCATCATGTCATCCTCCTGTAGCTCTGTCGTCACAGTGTGCTGACGTCTTGTAGCGCTGTGCTGTGCAGAGCTGCAAACCCTGCCAGTGAGGGGGTGACTCCTGTAACACTGCCAGTGAGAGGGTACAGTTTGTAGATATTTTTCAGAGGCAAATATTACCCCACTACAATTATTTGAAAAACTTTAGTTACTAGTTACTTTGTAGATTTAGATTATTATTACAAACAATACATTTTGAAGACTTGAAATGGGACATTCTGTACAATGAGTACTTTTGCCTTTGGTACTTTTTGATGCCACTACTTTTGTACAAATTTTGAATACCAATCTTAAACTTGTAACAATCTTTCTACATTGTGGTATTGATACTTTTACCTAAGTAAAACATGCAAGTACTTTTTCCACCACTGGTACCACTGCAGAGTGCAGGTACTACTAGTGGCACAAATAATGCGAGGCATAGGTGCACGCAGACAGACAGACACAGACAAAGCCCTTCTTTGGAGCCGGTGTGCAACCACTCAAAAAGTTGCAAGCTGCTGACAAACGACACACTGTCTAATGTGGCACATTATGCACATTACCAGTACAGGCAGCCAACCAACCACTACTGTAGTCGCATATATACAGTAGCAGGGTGCCGAGTATCCTAGTAACTTTGTAGCACTTAATTGTTTTTCTTTGCAGTCTATTTACAGTACATGACCATTAACTTGTCATTTATAATTGCATTTTAATTTGTTACTAGGCTTCATAGAACTGACTCTGATGTTGTCCTTTAGCGCTCTGGATAAAAACGTCTGCTAAATGCCAACATTGTAAATGTGTGTGCGTGTGCGCGTGCAACGACAAACACAGTCTAACAGCGTGAGCTCCCCATCTAATCGTTATCTCCGATAGTAAGTCATTACAGTATGTGTGCAGTTTGTGAACTAAGCCTCGCCAATTAACAATTGTGAACACTGCCGTGTTCATTGGCAAAACGGCACGGATGGTGTTTAATCGTGCACACATTGACAGACCGGCTGCACATCTATTAGTGTTGGTGATGGTCTCTGTCTCCTCTCAGAGCCATAGAGTAAGACAACTCTGTTCACTTCATGGGGCCAGTCCAATGGCGGCTCTTCTACATAGACTTCTATTGGCGAATGGTGACAAAGGCCTGAACCGGACGTTTACGGAATGCATTGGAGTCTATATAGGCTTTACAGTGACAAACGAGTTACATGAACCACGTGACCGGGCTGTTTTCTGCCCCCTCAATGTCATAACTCTGTCTTACGCTATGGCTCGGTCTCCTCCGGCCTAATTGAATTAGGGATCTTTAAAGGCTTCACCCCCCGGCCCTGTTAAGGACAACATTGCTTCACAACAATGGCGGTGTGACTAAAGATATTCACTGGAATAAATCTTGTTTTCACATGCATGGCACCACCAAGGCCAGGCTGATAATTAAACTCTCACTTGTTAAACACTTGGCTGACAGCCTCCACCGAATGGTTGGTATTACATGATCAGGCAGACCTCCATGCCGTTGCTGTCGGGCAGAAACCTCGTATCTCCATGTTTAAAAATATGTATTTTTTTTTTGTAAATGAATGCAGGCCTTCACACAAAAGTGAGTGTCACACAGAGGGTAGTGAAAATAGCCGCTCTACAAGCTCACAACGCGCCAGATGAGCTTGACATACAGGGTTTCTGGCTTGGCTGCGTGCCAATCCAGACACGCGGGGTTGCAGGTGGGCTGTGTGGAGCTTGAGCCGAGCAGACAGGTTCCTAAGCCACGTTAAACCCGGGATTATGGTGGAAGCTGGCTGCCCATCTAGGTGTGTGTAATAGTAGCTATTTTTGACTCTGCCTTCACACTGGATTGCCTGGTTTCCAGTCAGAAATGCATTGAAAGCAAGTCCTTCCCTCATCCTCATCCTCCAGCCTTTCACTTGATCTCTCATACAGGTGCTGTACAGTAGGCCTGCACGCACGCACACACACACACACACGCACACGCATGCGCGCACACACACACACACACACACACACACACACACACATTTCAGGCTTGCTTTGGAAGTATAATTATAAACAATTTGGTGCGTTAAAATGTCTACGACGTGTGTACAAAGTAGGTGTGTGTAAATGTGTTGTGTATGCAAGTGTGTGTCTCCACGCATGTCTGTGTGCTGTTTGAAAGTGTGTACATGCTTATCTGTGCGCGTGCGAGTGTGTGTGTGTGTGTGTGTGTGTGTGTGTGTGTGTGTGTGTGTGTGTGTGTGTATGTATGTATGTGTTGCATCTCCTCTCCCGTGCCTAACTGGCTTTGACACATCTGTGGCTTTTCTAGGAGCTGATGCCAAACTGCCAAGAAATCAATGCAACAGACGCTCTCTCTCTGCCTCTCCTTCCTCCTCCCTGGTTACCAGTCCGTCCTCTCCCTGTTTCTCACCCTCTGTCTCACCTTCCCATCTCTCTTTCACTGTGCATTCCCCCTCTCTCTTCTCCATCCATTTCTCTCTCTCTCGCTCTTTCTCCCATTTCCTCTTTTCCCACCCTCCCATACCACCCTCCTATACCCCCCCCCCCCCCCCCTTGCCTGTCTCGCTCGGAGCCCTTATTAAAAATGGAGTGTTGCACGCGCTGTATATTTAAAGTGGTCATGGATGGATTTAAAGGGGCTGGTGGTATTTAGTGTCTCCTTAGGGAGCTGCTAGAGCCCTTAAGCTCACTACTCTGACTGACTGGTGAGCACACACTAAACCCCCAATAATGACTTGTGGGGAGGACACACGCACGCACCGTGCACACACAAACTCACTCACTCACGCACGCGAGTGCCTGTACATCGCATGTGCACACATACAGTACAAGAGCACGCAAACAGTCTCAACTGCTCTCACTTTCTATACGCGCACGCACACACACATTAACGGTACAGGCAACCAACCAACCACTACTGTAGTCACATAAATACAGTAGCAGTAAACGGGCAGCAGGGTGCCAAGTATCTTAGAAACTTTGTAGCACTTAATTGTTTTTCTTTGCAGTCTATTTACGGTACATGACTATTAACCTGTCATTTAATGTGTTGCTAGGCTTCATGCCGCTGACTCTGATCTTTACTTTGTTGCTCTGGATAGAAACGTCTGCAAAATGCATTGCATAAATCTGTACAATTGTGTGTGTGTGTGTGTGTGTGTGTGTGTGTGTGTGTGTGTGTGTGTGTGTGTGTGTGTGTGTGTGTGTGTGTGTGTGTGTGTGTGTGTGTGTGTGTGTGTGTGTGTGTGTGTGTGTGTGTGTGTGTGTGTGTGTGTGTGTGTGTGTGTGTGTGTGTGTGTGTGTGTGTGTGTGTGTGTGTGTGTGTGTGTGTGTGTGTGTGTGTGTGTGTGTGTGTGTGTGTGTGTGTGTGTGTGTGTGTGTACTAATTTATTTGCCTGCTTTGAAGTGTCACTGTCTAAATGTTTGATGTGCAGTGTACTCTAAATATGACTATGTCTGAGCTGTGCGTGTGTTTGTCAGGTACGTGTGTGTGTGTCTATTCATATTGTTGCCATCTGTCAGGAACTTTGGCTTGTATCTCCACATTTCAACTTTATTTTTTAATTAATGCTAAATAAATGTAAAAAATAATTAAAAAAGGAAGGGTTTCCACCCAACAACGATATGTGTGAGCTATGAGCAGGGGTGCACATTATTATTTTGGGATAGTACTCGAGGGAGCACCTGGACATGTTTGGTGCGCACAGCGACTGGGCGGGGGGGGGGAAATGGTAAAAATGGTAAATGGTGCATTTATGTAGCTCCTTTATCCAAGGTGCTTTACATAGATTGTGCATTACATTCACCCATTCATACACCGATTGCGGCGGAAGCCATGCAAGGTACCAACCAGCACATCGGGAGCAATTTGGGGTTCAGTGTCTTGCCCAAGGACACTTCGACATGTAGACGGGAGGAGCCGGGATTCGAACCGACAACCCATGGATCATTGGACGACCTGCTCTACCTCCTGAGCCACAGCCGCCCGGGATGGTACGGACGCTCCTATCCTGCCACAACGTTGTGCTGCGTTCACACGGGGGAAGATGCAAAGCTACACTAGTACAGAGTCACAGACAGTGTATTTGTAGTCATTAAGCAGCAGGAGGGAGGATCCCTTTAGCAGCAGGTGTCCATTTATCATTAGCACAACCACAAACGTCCAACACATATACAATAAATTACTCACCTAATGCTGCAGGTTCCATGTTTAATTCCAACGTAAATGGTAAATGGTGCATTTATATAGCTCCTTTATCCAAGGCGCTTTACATAGATTGTGCATTACATTCACACATTCATACACCGATTGCAGCGGAAGCCATGCAAGGTACCAACCAGCACATCGGGAGCAATTTGCGGTTCAGTGTCTTGCCCAAGGACACTTCGACATGTAGACAGGAGGAGCCGGGATTCGAACCGCCGACCCATGGATCATTGGATGACCTGCTCTACCTCCTGAGCCACAGCCGCCCGAACGTGTGTAACCTGCATGGTTTTCATATTGTAAATACGGTCGCTAACGTGGCAACTAGCACTTTGACAGCTCACCATCCATAACTTTCCCTTTTCAGTTTCAAAAACTGTCATCGTAGCTTGTTTACAACTGAAACGGACTTCCTGTGCTCTGACTTCCTCATCAAAATAAGAGCTACTTGTAATGATTAGTCAACACTAGTTTTATTTCTAAGTCTACTTACAGTCAGGATTCTCTACATAACTGTCTGAGCTGTTGGTACGCAAATTCGCCTCGCATGCCTTTGATCTACCGCGCAGCAAACATTTTGGCGACGCATGCGCACTGGACCAGTTCTGTGCAGGTCTGGCTATGAGCATCATGGTACACTGGCGTACCAGTTCTGTGCAGGTCTGTCTATGAGCATCATGGTACACTGGCGTACCAGTTCTGTGCAGGTCTGGCTATGAGCATCATGGTACACTGGCGTAGCAGTTCTGTGCAGGTCTGGCTATGAACATCATGGTACACTGGCGTAGCAGTTCTGTGCAGGTCTGGCTATGAACATCATGGTACACTGGCGTACCAGTTCTGTGCAGGTCTGGCTATGAGCATCATGGCACACTGGCGTAGCAGTTCTGTGCAGGTCTGGCTATGAGCATCATGGCACACTGGCATACCAGTTCTGTGCAGGTCTGGCTATGAGCATCATGGTACACTGGCGTACCAGTTCTGTGCAGGTCTGGCTATGAGCATCATGGTACACTGGCGTACCAGTTCTGTGCAGGTCTGGCTATGAACATCATGGTACACTGGCGTACCAGTTCTGTGCAGGTCTGGCTATGAGCATCATGGTACACTGGCGTACCAGTTCTGTGCAGGTCTGGCTATGGGCATCATGGCACAGTGTGTGGCTATGAGCATCATGGTACACTGGTGTAGCAGCTCTGTGCAGGTCTGGCTATGAGCATCATGGTACACTGGCGTACCAGTTCTGTGCAGGTCTGGCTATGAGCATCATGGTACACTGGCGTACCAGTTCTGTGCAGGTCTGGCTATGAACATCATGGTACACTGGCGTACCAGTTCTGTGCAGGTCTGGCTATGAGCATCATGGTACACTGGCGTACCAGTTCTGTGCAGGTCTGGCTATGGGCATCATGGCACAGTGTGTGGCTATGAGCATCATGGTACACTGGTGTAGCAGCTCTGTGCAGGTCTGGCTATGAGCATCATGGTACACTGGTGTAGCAGCTCTGTGCAGGTCTGGCTATGAGCATCATGGTACAGTGTGTGTCACTCTGAGTCACTTCAGAGCCAACAGCTAATGTGTGCTTTTCATTCACCAATGTGTCCTTGGTGTCCTTCACCATCGATTATCCTGCACACTCACTGCACTGACACACACACACACGCGTGCGCACACACACACACAGCAGTGCACTTGTTACTGTGAAACTCAAACACAGACCTACACACACCTACGCGTGCACACAAACACTTGCACATGTACGCACGCGGGCACGCACGCATTCACAACACAAGCAGAGGCGTGCAAAGGCAGCGCGGGAGGGAAGCAAGCATCTGAGCCCCTGCAACAGCTTGAGAGGTGGGAGCGATTTGAGGAGGCTGATAATTATAGTCCTAGTGAATATTCAGATGAATAGCGTACATAAAAATCCAATATCCCCAACCTGGCGCCCCACAGTCATTTCTGTGGAGGGGCGGCGGGTGGCACTTGGTTCACTAGTGCTCTCTCTCACGCTCCGTCTCCCTCACCCTCTCACTCTCCCTCTCTCTCACCCTCACCCTCTTTCCCCCTCTCTCCCCCTCTCTCTCTCTCTCTCTCTCTCCGTCTCCCTCTCCGTCGCGAAACGGGAGCAGATTTATTCATTATTGATGCCGGTGGGGTTTTTTAACAGAGGTTATTTGCCATAATGCCGTTTGATGTATGTACGGTTGCCTGATATCTTTCATCCGTGACACACAGCAGGGTTAGGGAGGGGGCGTGCGTGCAAAGATTTCACACTTGCATCCACACGCATTGCATTAACGGCAACCCGTGTGTGCACGTGTGTGTGTGACTCTTACTGGTCCCGGGGGGGTATATTGAGTGTGTGTGTGTGAGCGTGTCGATTCTGGGCAGTGGGTTGCAGAGGTTTAACGACACGCCGCACTGATATTGTGCACAACAGATGGCGCAGGGAGAAGGCCCGCTCAATTGACTGTTATTTCGCTCTTGTTTCTATGGACACCTTGCTTACATTTGCTCCTGTACGGTGCATGTGTGCTGGTTTGTTTGTGCACGTGTTCATAGTCTTCAAGTTGTGTGTACACACACCTTCCATTGTGTGCCTCGCTGAATTGCCAGTTCTTGTGCGTAGGTGTGTGCATGCACACGGACGCGTCTTTCAGTATGCCCTATAAGCACTTACTGTAGACTTTGTGCCCAGTAGCTGTTGCTTCTTATCCATTCTTGCACAACGCGCACGCACGCACGCGCACACGCACGCGCACACGCACACAGCCAAAACCACCCGCCATCCACATTCATACCATTATGAAATCATTTTTTATTTAGCGTGCAGATGGATTCAAACTTTTAGTGCGTCGTCCCCTCTGCTCCTCTTTCCGCATCTCTCTCTCTCTCTCCCATTGTTTACGTGTCCGACTGCTCCCAACGGCAATGAATAATATGAAAGGCAATGGAGGGGAGATGTCTGTCCTAATGAGCGTTCCAATCGGGAGTTGGGGAACGCAGGCTTGGTTTGGAGGTGCGGCGGTGGCTCGTGCTGCTGCAGTTTCTCTCCTGGGGCGCTTGGATGAAAAGGGGAAGGAATAAAAGTGGAAGTGTGCGCGAGGCCATTACGATGCTGTGTGCCGTTAATCAGCAGCTGATGAGAGGCGTTGTGTGTGTGTGTGTGGGGGGGGGGGGGGTGGGGGGTGTGTGTGTGTGTGTGTGTGTGTGTGTGCTCGCGCAGAGCTCCCATTTTGGGGTCCACTGCTTGGCTGCCTGCCTGGTCGCTGGCCAGCAAGACGTTCCATTTGGCCCAGCATTAGGATGCATTTTGCACTTTAAGGCATTAGAGGTGAAGACCTGACCATCTGTATTGTTTGGAATTGCAGTGCACACTCCCTGTTGCATTATGGGACAAGTTCACCCATGAAATGTAACGTTTCGGTCCTCTAGTTCAGCGGTAATTGGAAGCAACCAATAATTACGATCGTCGAATTTCAGAGACCACACAATACTCTCCCTTTTAATCCTTCAATGATCGCATAAAAGAAGACTCGTCAGGCAGAATAATTGCTATATTTTTCTTTTCACTAAATGCCCACAAATCACCCTGGAAGTGACAGACTGGCAGCACAAATTCCAAACAAATGAATGGTGCTCTTACTTTGCTCTTGCAAATGTGCTATACCTTTCTTACTTTGACTGGTAAAATGGTAACAATGCCGCAGCTCAATCCTCCTAGATGAGACGAATGACCAAATGTGACCAGATTTGACAGAGCCTGCCATTGTGCAACCTCCAGCTTTTCACCAGAGGAAAATTTAATTTATTTATATTTTAGCCAAAATGAGTTAATGCCTGGCACAGGCAGACTCTTCACTTACTAGACTAGAGAATGTCTGAAATCGACATGTAAATATGAAATAAATGCTTAAACATGTAGCTAGCTAGGTGTAATGTTAGAGTCCACAGAGGTGAACCTTTCAAGCCTGTTTTCTAAACTCGCTGTTTTCTGCAAAACATTACTCTATAAGCCATATCTCCAAAACTGGTGGGTCAAACTGAACAACCAATATGTCAATTTGAAGCTATGATTCCCTGCTTTCATATGACATAAAAAAAATCAAAGAAATTAAATGGCAGTCCCTCAGTCAAATTTAGCCACAAATAAATGCGACTCCCACCACCACCACCAACGTACGCCACCAAAATGGAAATGCCGTGTTGGGGTCCTTCCTCTGCTGAACACTGAACCAAAGACGAGGGCCAAACCTTTAAACATTCTTTTGCTAACGCTACTTTTTCTCTACTTGTATTCAGTTCACTTTCTCCTCTCTCTCTCTCTCTCTCTCTCTCTCTCTCTCTCTCTCTCTCTCTCTCTCTCTCTCTCTCTCTCTCTCTCTCTCTCTCTCTCTCTGTGTTCCACTGCTTCTCTCCCACTCATCTTCTCCAGCATGTCTTTCCTTTACTCCCCCCCAGCCTACATCTTCTATTCTCTCAGTTCTGTATGTTCTAGTGTACGCACGCACACACACACACACACACACACACACACACACACACACACACACACACACACCTCAGTCTTACCTCCACCTGTTTCCCTGTCGTTTCTTTTCTGTCAGTTTGTATATGTGGAACTCTGTGGGGGGGAGAGAGACAGAGAGTGAGAGAGAGAGAGAGAGAGAGAGACAGACGGACAGAAAGAAAGACAGACACAGAGACGGACAGACAGGCAGACAGATGTGTCACGAGCATTGGTGTGTTCGTGATGGTTCGAGTTGAGTGGAAGTCGGGGGGGAAATACTCAAGTCTCTCTTTGGCTTTTTGGATGAAGGAGAGAGTGAGGAGAGGAGGAGAGATTGGCCCAGGCTTGTGTTTTCTGGACTGATGATATCGGCTGTGTTCTCACAGTGGGCTGCAGGATGGATGGAAGCAACATGGAGCCCATTACAGTATGGTCGCGCTGCTTCCTCCAGGGGACAGTTAACCCATTTTGGGGGGGAACCCATTTTGGTGTTTTAAACATTATGTTATAATTTAGCTATTGAAAAATAGCAGATCTACAAGCTCATAGCGCGCCACCGAGTGGCGCGCTACGAGCTTGTAGGTCTGCTATTTTTGAAAAATCGTAAAAATGTGGCGCAAATCTTTGAATATATATTCTTTCAAAGTGAATGTTTTTAACTTAGGTCTAAATGGGTTAAACCAAGATGACAGCAGACCTGTGTGTGTGTGTGTGTGTGTGTGTGTGTGTGTATTGTGCGTGTGTTTGTGCGCGCACTCTCATTCCTGACACGAGCAACATTTTGGGAGCAAAAAATGTTGGGACGTGAAACCAGTTGATTGGGGTCGGCATGTTAAATTGGACGACACAATTAGTGTCCCCAATAACCAATTAGATTTTGCTCAAGTTTCATGAGGTTAAGGTGATATGGAATGAATGTGAGTCAGTGCAATGTCGCCCCAAAAGTTTGCAAAAACCAATGTCACCCACAAGTTTTCAAAACTGTGTCTGTGTGCGTGTGTCTCTTCATGCGTGCAAATGTATTATAAGTGTGTGTTTGTGTGTCTCTTTGTGTTTGTGTGGACTAGCACACAAGCATGTATCTGCACTGGCGTCTTTCGTGTGTGTGTCTTTGTGTTTGTGTGGACTAGCACACAAGCGCGTGCGTGCGTGTGTTTTTTCTGGGTAATGAGGTGAATGGTAGACCGGGGTTACTGGGGGGGTCAGAGACCAGGTAAACACAGCTGCTACTACTGACTGTACGACCCCAGGGCCAGTGTTTGCTGTACAGTGGAATTGTGCGACAAGAATAGCCGATCTCCAAGATCCTATAATGTGTCGGGATGCGACATGTTGTAACTTGTGAGCCTGTAGATTGGCTATTCTTGGCGAGCGACACCGTCGCACGGTGGAACACAAATGACAAAAAGAGAGAAAAATGGAGAGACAGACGCAGACAGAAGGAGAACCTTGCCGACTCTGACCTGGTGCCGCAGGGAGGTATATGCGCGCGTGTTTATTTGTACTTCACGTCCTCGTTTATTCACACAATTAACGACGGTAATGAAATGACTAATTTCTACAGATGACGGAGGAAAGTCCCTGTGGGTTTTTTTTTAAAAGCAAACAAACCAACATCTCGCTTGAAAACAAACGCAGGGCATTTCAAATTGTGCTTGGATGGCATCTACAGTTTACAGCACATAATATAAAGTAGTGCAGTACATTAATTAATTTATCCAGTCATACACTTGGCATTTTTAGCAGCATATGGAGAGAAATTGCACTTCAGTCAAACAACACTCAGCCTCCGCACCAATGGCAGATTAGTTGTTCGGGGAATTGGATCTATTCTGAAGTGCTGCTAGCCCTATGTGGATGTCAGTCACACAGTGCCACATTGACTGTGGCATGTCTGTCAATATAAGGATTGACGACATCCTACAGTTACACCCATTGCATACCCGTGCCATATTTTTTTACCTCTTTTCAACATGGTGCCCCTATTTTGAGCATTTTCCAAACAGCAGAGCAGTTCCAAAAAAACAGCAGACCTACAATCTCACTCAATGCATTGCAACTTGATGCTTTGTATTGTACAGTAGGCCTACTGTAGATGGTCTGTTCTTGCTGCGTGACAGTATAAAATGGGGCTTAAGAGGTTAATGCACATTGTAATGCATTACTTGCTTGTGAATCCGATTTTTAGCCCACATTATAGTCTCTGCTGGGCTGCATAACGATGCAACACGCTCTAACATATTGTTGAGCAGACGGAGATTTAAAAAGCAGAATGCGTTCAGACAGCCAGTCGACAAAACCATCAGTAAAGGACATGACAGTCGGGGAGCAAAGAGTTCAGACAGCCAAACGGTGACATTTAATCTTGTCATTGCTGTATACATGCAAGGGTCATCTAACTCATCTTCACCAAGGCTATGCAAGGCAACTGAAATTCGAGTGAATAGGGTTTATGTAGTGGGAAAATGGCTTGTCTACAATACTAGCCATAGCCTACAGTATATTTAGAAAAAGCAATATATTTGATCAATAGTGCTTATTGAAGGGCATGGCTCTGGTACTTAATAATGATTGGAGCTCAGCACAGCCTACAGTATACACTATTTAACAGTATACACAGTGTAATAAAGTGTATGGAGTATGGACCCCATTTTGCTAATAGAAAGCAAGTGTGTATACTATGCACGCACGAGCGCACACGCACGCACACACACACACACACACACACACACACTGTAGCCAATAACAATTACGCATTTAAAAGAGCACTTATTGACTGTTGACCAGCCTGTCAACCCACAAACGTGTGTGTGTGTGTGTGTATTGCCTGCATCCGTGTGTATTTATTTTAAGTGTGCATGCGTTTAACTGTGTTTGAGAGGGAGCGAAAGAGTAGGTGCTTGTATTACAAGAGATCATTCTTGTCGTGAGTGGACAGCTACAACATTTGGCTAATGCAGCTCTGCCGAGTGCAACGCGCAGCCAGGCTGCTCACAGGCAGCAGAAATAAAGTGCAGTAAATATTAACAACAGGCAAGCAGTGACCTTGAGAGAGAGAGAGGGGGGGGGAGGAGAGAGAGAATGGTTAAGAGTGGTGGTAAAGGGAGGGTTGAGGGAACATAAAGACTGCTTTCTACTTGGCTGTGCACCGGTGCTGTGCACCGTAAATAGCCAATCTACAAGCTCAAATAACCATAGATGAAAGACAAACGGGGGGAGGACTGTAGAAATGGAGAAGGACAGAGAGAGGATGGGTGAAAGGGAGAGAATGAGTGGTAAACGAGGGACAGAGAGAATTGAGTGGTAAACGAGGGACGGAAAGGGACGGTGTCATAGAAGAGAGGGGTGATAGAGAGACGGAAATAGAGGAGGAAACTGAAGGAGGAATACGAGCGAGAGAAGATGGAGGGATGTGAAAGAGGAGTGAGAGAGTGGCTGCCTGCTCCCAAGGCGATTGACTGTACTTTAATGCACCATGGCAGTGAGCACACTGCCTCCCCAGAGAGAGACGGAGAGATCAGCGCCGCACACACGCACGGGTGCGCACGCACACGCACACACTCAAACAGCCCCATGCAGCATTCACATATACACCAAAATATGCGCGCGCAGTGTGAGTGCGCACGTACGCACACACAGTGACCAAATTGCCAATTAAAATGTCAAAATACACACATTCTATACCGTAGACATGCACATGGGTAAAACAGTCTCTCTCTCACACACACACACACACAGCCAAGGTGCACACACACACACACACATTCAGGAAGTCTTCGATTCAGTCTAGTTTGTGTATAGTTGGACGGACACACACGCATCTTGTCAGCGTTTTCTGCATGTCTCCGCCCACAGTGCCAGAAGGGCAGGGAACTGCCCCTTTTTTTTTTAAAGCCATTCAATCGGTCTTGTTATGTTAGACGAGCTCATTAATCATTGATTTGTATTCGCTTGTAATGATGATGAATGGCGTCTTGGCTCCGCTGGGCAGTAAGTCACAGTGATGGCGATTGTGAGTAGTACTTTTTGTACCTCCTCTCTAATGCCATAAAGCTAATGCCAGGCGTAATTGCAGCACTTGAGACTGTGGCA
The DNA here is from genome assembly GCF_951216825.1 of Electrona antarctica. Taxonomy (NCBI): domain Eukaryota; kingdom Metazoa; phylum Chordata; class Actinopteri; order Myctophiformes; family Myctophidae; genus Electrona; species Electrona antarctica. The sequence goes on from NC_136811.1 coordinate 15,243,890, forward strand.
CTTATGCTGATTGTGAATAATTTAAGAGGTGTGTGTGTGTGTGTGTGTGTGTGTGTGTGTGGCGTGGGTGTGTGTGTGGGGCGTGGGTGTGTGTGGGGCATGCTTGCCACACTTTTTTTTTTTTACATACATTTTTTCTGTTGCATCATAGCAGCCAGATATACAGAACAACTCCAACTATTGTCGAGCACTGCCAGGAATGGCATCCAAACGTTTTGTGTATTCCGTCCATCATGATGGGTTTGTTCCAACTTCAGACTTCCACTTTATCAGTATACAAATACATTGTTTTGGCGCCCGCCCTACCTGCCTGGAGGAAGGGCCCTTTTCCTCCTCAGAGCAACTGGCTGAATATCCCGTTCCAATTGTCTGGAGAACCAATTAAATATATCTCCCCAGAAATTACACTGTCAGAATAAATGTGACAGAGAACCCTCTGCATTACCACATCCATCACACACAGGGGAGCCTGTTGGGTACATTTTAATAAGTTTAGATTTGGAGTAATGCAGTCTGTGCAATACTCTAAATTGAATCAACCTATATCTAGAATTGATAGAGAAGCTCTGATTACTAGTAGACGGGTCAAAAATAGATCTTGAATCGCATGCAAGTACGACTAACCTTAACATTGTAGTCACAAGCATTGATTTTGATCTTACCATTCTTTCACGTTACCCCCCTTCCTAGTCATTATTCTCTTCCTCTCCCATTCTCTCTCCCATTCTCTCTCTCTCCCCCCCATTCTCTTGCTCTGCTCCCCGTCATTATGTGCAATTATGTATGTGGTCGGTTACTGGCTTATCCTATTAACTGGGGCACTAAGTATGTGTGTGTGTATGTATGTTTGTGCGTCTTACATGTGTATGCAGATGTGTGTGTGTGTGTGTGTGTGTGTGTGTGTGTGTGTGTGTTCGCCTGCATGGTCAGTGTGTTTGCGTAGGCACGTGTCAGTGTCTCTATGCACATCCCACAACCCAGACTGAATCGATGACTTATTGAATGTGCGTGTATGTGCTTGTGCATGTGTGCGCCCACACATGTGCATTTGTGTAATACCCAGGCTGAATCAATGACTTGCTGCGTGTGTGTGTGTCCGTGTGTCCGTGCGTGTGTGTGTGTCCGTGCGTGGTGGTAACCATGTTAAAGCTCAAAGACTGAGGGATGGCGTTCTCTCTTCTTCTCTCTTAACCCATTTTGGGTGGGAACCCCTTTTGGTGTTTTAAACATTGTTATAATTTAGCTATTGAAAAATAGCAGATCTACAAGCTCATAGCGCGCCACCGAGTGGCGCGCTATGAACTTGTAGGTCTGCTATTTTTGAAAAATCGTGAAAATATTTATTTCAGAAAACTGGAGGATTTAGAAGATTTTTTTTTAATTTCGAGGTCAGGCCTAAATAAGTTAAGGAGCAATGGGATTAAAGGCACTGTTCTCTATCTTAATCTCTATCTCAAGCCATCAATTCAGCCTGGTCTAATCTTATCTGCAGGTTCTGTACAGCCATCACACCAGCCTTCTGGTGGTCTTATTACTCTGAACGAAGCCTGTGTTATTGTATTGGCGCGGGAGGCACAAACTCGCTCAATTTTCCGCAGTGGACTTGGTCCGTTTTATTTGCCTTCAGAGTTCGTGATTTCAGGAGTGAATTGCATCAGGGACCAAAACAAACATCGGCGCAGAGAAGAGAATATATACATGCACATCAATGTCAGACATGCACATGAATGTTAATTTTGTGTCCGACCGTTTTACAAACATGAGGGGTTGAGCTGCTCACGGATTCAGTTCTGCAGGCCTGCAGGGAACTCCCTCTGCAACCTCCTGCACTGTCTGTGATCTCTCTGCTCTTCTGTCTCTCCCCGTATACTGTCACTCCTTTGCTGTAGTGGTGGAAAAGGTACTACATTTCTTTACCATTTCGACCTGAGCCCGATTCTACAATCCTTCTAAATCCTAACCGTTTTCTGAAAAACCTGTTTCCATGTCAAGGACCCCCAGAATTATCTGTATTTGGCCGCCGACCCCCCCCCCCATCTGAAAATATGATGTTCCAGCCAGGGACACCCCCAGAAGCAAAGATTTGAGTTAAAAACGTTCACTCTGAAAGAATATATATTCAAACATTTGCGCCATATTTTTACAATAAAAAAAAAAATAGCAGATTCGCTATTTTTCAATAGCTAAAGTATAACTGCTTAAACCGCCTAAAGGGGTTCCCGTCCTGAATGGGTTAAGTGAAAGTATCAATACTGCAATGTATAAATATACTATAATATATGTGTAGCGGACCGGCTGGATAGTAATTGGGTGAAGCCGACTGATGAGTTTGACGTTTCTCTTTATTCAGAACCCAACGTAGAAACTGGAAAAAGGACATAACATACATAGGATACATCAATACAACATTCCATAATCAAAAGGCATGATACATTTCCCATAACATCCATGAGCGTATAAATCACAAAACTATACAATATTTAATCCATCATATCAAAATGCAATATAGAAATCAATAACCCTCAGACAATACATACAACAATAAGGCCAATTACCAATATCCCTCATACAAGATTGACCAACAATAAAAGTATCACCTTTTTCCCCCTTCCAGGGCTTGTTTGGGCCATCCGTCCTTTGCGGTCTGACCGTCCGTCCGTCCTTCCTCAAATAAACGTCTCCATGTTTGCCATTACCATTCCTCTCTTGTGGCAAATCTGGCAATATCTGTTCCTCTACCATCGAGGTGGGCAAGTGACAGTTTTATAAGCTAATGCCTCCTTCTAGCCCCATACTGGGTGTCGGCACCACAGGTGATCTTGATCTGTGTAATCAGTACCAGTTTGTGCAGGAAACATTTGGACAGGAAGGAAGCCTTTCAAACTAAAAGCCTTAGGGACAACACATTGTGACAATTGGAACCCCCCCCCCCCATGTGGGTCCGTTACACTCTGTGTTACAAGTAGAAGCCCCTCTATGCCATCCAAAGCTTGGTTACTTTCAGGCTACTCCTCTGCTGTGTCTCCCTCTGCCCTATACTGTCACTTCTCCACTGTCTTCTGTGTCTCCTCTACTGTCACTCCTCTACTGTAACTCCTCTGTCATTTTTCTCATTGCTCTCTTGCTCAATTTGTCTCAATAAAGACCAGTATACCGGACTGCGCGCTCTTCCTCCTCCAACACACACACACACATGGCATAGATTGAAGAGACAATGTTACAGCTAATATATTATACAAGACAAGACGACGCAACACAAAAAACATTCAAGGTATATTCAGTGATTTCACTTAATTCAAATATCACTTATTTTGTTGTTTTGTTGTGATAATCCTCCCTACTATAGAGTGTGCTGACCATATAAGGAGTTCCTCCCTGGGGTAAAAAGAAACGTAGGTTTCGTTTTTGGCTAGGTGGCCCAGCCTGCATCCAATCAGGATAAAGAGGGGCCTTCCGCCAATCATGATCGAGCGGGGGTGGGCCTTGGTGTGCGTGCTGTTGTGCATGTGCACATCTTGTTACCGGGGCGGACCCGGGTGGTTTTCCAAATCACTGAATGCTCCGTTAAACATTAGAAATGGAGAATAAATGCCTGGTGGGATTGTGAATACCTGACCTGTATTATTTAGTGATCACTTCTCCTGGGACTGAGCCCATGCATTTCCCCGTATTGTGCTTCCTTCAAAGCCCTTAATGGTGCTAATGTGATCAAACGCTTCTGAGTTTATATGCATATAAGCACCTCTGCTCCAGCAGGTTGAGAGCGTTGCTCATATTGGCCTCCAGCATCAAGTCTGACGCCAGCTAGCTATCGGCAGTACTTCAGTGTTGGCAAGAGTGGTCTAAAAAAACAGTGTTTCCCAAAGTGGGTTCCGGGGATCCCTAGGGATCCTTGAGAGCGTTCCAGGGGGCCCCCAGCTAAGTGATAATTAAGAACCAAATGGACCCTTATGGGTCTGTAACTCAGAGTGTACAAATGGAACCAAATTAACTCTTAACGGGTCCATTTGGTTCCATTTGTACACACTCGGAGTTAAATTAACTTTGATTTTACAATATACATTGGGGTCCCAGAGATAGAAATGCCATTAAATGGGGGGCCGTAGCCTAATTCATGTCAAACCAGGGGTCTCCTTGAAATTAAACTGGTTGAGAATCACTGCTAGAGCCGTAAACACCTTCTCTTATGGGGGTCCCTGGCATATATTTCAGCAGTGCCTGCTGTCATCTTGTCCAGTCAAAGATGGAAGATGTACTATAAGGCTAAAGTCAAGCGTATAGTATAGTCAGCCCCATCATCTATCAGAGGTGATGCATCTGTGTGAAAGGAGCTGTTAGTGAAACACCAGCTCACACTATACTGTGTATGAACTATTTGGTTTTCAAACCACATGTGAATAGAAGTCGGCCTGTGAGAGTGACGGGGGACGTGAGAAACAATGCGATGCGAGAGTGCAGTCTAGCGAGCCGACACCAACTCCTGAATCGCTGCCCTCCACATTCTCCTATCTAGCATCATTAGGGTCTGTCGCTCCCCAGTGCATTTCCATATAGGAGGTGTTGCTCCTTGCCTTTCCTGCAGGCTTTGCCATGGGTTGGCTCCCATAGTGTTGTTATTATACAACAAAGTATACAACTATTATAGGCTTTAAGAAGTTAAAGATTCAATAGAAATGGATTTGATAATCCGCCTGCCGCATTTGCTTTTGATTTGCTGGTACTATAAGCTTTGTCTCTGAGGCCAATCGTTGCCATATACTGTAGGCTAGCTGTAGCTGTGTGTTTCTCCAACTGTATATTGGCAGAAATGAGACATTATTATTTTCTCTTTATGTTGGAGCTCATGTGGAAATGGCTAGACGTGGCTGTCTCACAGATCGGTGGGACACGTGCATTTTCAGAGCATGTTTATTTTAAAGGACCACTTCACCACTTTTCAACCTATCTTCCTTATAATAGGTCCTCACTAATAATCATGATAAAATGGCACAATTTTCTGTGTCTCATAGAAGGGCTGTGGTCAGTTCAGAAACCCGTCCACCAGTGACATCATCGTTAGGCAGATTTATTTTTAAACATTTATTTTATTTTAATTATCGTGAGAACGATGGCTTCCTTTTTAGCATTGCAACTTTTCAGGACTAGAAAGCCTGCAAACCTGTTTCTATTTGCTTGGATTCCCCATCGATGATGTCACTGGTGGACGCATAGTATTACTATTTATCAGTATCAAAATGAAAACTCAGTTTTCAAAGTTTTAATGACATTTTTTTTTAGAAATCATCATCATTAAAATCATGTGTTTTTGTCAATTATTTGGGGGCCCTCTTGCCATATACTGTACCACCACGGTCCACCAGTGGGCCCTGAAGCCACAGATTGAGAACAACACACTGATCCGTGTGTGTGCCGTGTTCCTCAGTGTCTCTCTCTCTCTCTCTCTCTGTGTGTGTGTGTGTGTGTGTGTGTGTGTGTGTGTGTGTGTGTGTGTGTGTGTGTGTGTGTGTGTGTGTGTGTGTGTGTGTGTGTGTGTGTGTGTGTGTGTGTGTGTGTGTGTGTGTGTGTGTGTGTGTGTGTGTGTGTGTGTGTGTGTGTGTGTGTGTGTGTGTGTGTGTGTGTGTGTGTGTGTGTGTGTGTGTGTGTGTGTGTGTGTGTGTGTGTGTGTGTGTGTGTGTGTGTGTGTTTGTTTTCCTGTGGATTTACTGAGGAGGTCAGGGAGGGTAATAAAAACAGGCTTATCGGAGCTCATTACGCACAGCAGATAAGAGATGCGGAGGGGGAGACGCTGCACGATTTGCACTGCTGTAATGCCGACACGAGCCACGCAATCCCAAATGACACACCACAGAAACAGCAGTGTAGGCTGGGTGGAGGGATGAGGAGGAGAGGGACGGACACACCACAGAAACAGCAGTGTAGGCTGGGTGGAGGGATGAGGAGGAGAGGGACGGACACACCACAGAAACAGCAGTGTAGGCTGGGTGGAGGGATGAGGAGGAGAGGGACGGACACACCACAGAAACAGCAGTGTAGGCTGGGTGGAGGGATGAGGAGGAGAGGGACGGACGGACGGAAGGATTTTACTCCACTCAAATTACTCTACCTCAGTACTTGAGTCAAAGTATAGCTCTACTCCTGGTCAAATATTACTCTGAAAGTTTCAAATTTGTGCTCGAGTTAAAGTAATTGCGACCGAAGGTCGCAGTTGACTATGGAATCGTGCATTTCCCGTCAGTGTGTTGGTTGGTCGTGTTGGTTGGCACGTGACATCACATTATGGTAATGTGGAAACATTTCATATGTTGATCCTTCCCCATCCATCCTTCCTCTTCTCCCTTTTGACTGATACCTGTCCATTTAAACTCTAGACGGGCCTGCCCGCCCCAAAGTTAATAGTGGAGCCGCGCCCGGCAGCCTGCAAAAACTAGTTATCAAAAATGAAGATCTTACCCCCCATGCCAAAGCACCAGTGCTCGCCAGCAATCTACTGTCACCCAGGTGGATGCGTGCACGCGACCTCGCCCTCAGGCGTCTTACTGGTGGAGTACTTGCTTTAAAAAAAAGTATTAAGTACCTGCTTATTTTGTTTTTTTTTAAATTGCTGACACAATATTTGAATTACGGTTAATTCATAACGTACTTGTTCCCTGACATGTAGTGGAATCCTACTCCAAAGTACAATATTTGTGTTTGAAATGTAGTTGAGTGGAGTCAGAAGTACAATATTTGTGTTTGAAATGTAGTGACAATATTTGTCACAGCCTGAAGAAGGAGCAAGCCGACACACGTTAGGTTTTTTTAATATATATATATTTGTAGCCCATATTTAAATAAAGGCCTTTTACCTAGAAATCCACCTTGAGTGCCTGGAGTCTGGACCTGGATTTGTATGTCTTTCTGGCATATTCTTCCCCTCTCTCTTGAACATTATTTGCTTTCATGAGCACTGGGTTGTTTGAGGGATACCACCAGTACGGAGCTCCTGTAATATTTGTGTTTGATATATTATATTTAACCCATTTAGGCCTCCAGTTTTCTGAAATAAATATTTTCACGATTTTTCAAAAATAGCAGACCTACAAGCTCATAGCGCGCCACCGAGTGGCGCGCTATGAGCTTGTAGATCTGCTATTTTTCAATAGCTAAATTATAACTATGTTTAAAACACCAAAAGGGGTTCCCGCCCAGAATGGGTTAAGTACAATACTCAAGTAAATGTACTTAATGTCCACCACTATGAGGGAGAGATGGAAGGATGGTTGAGAATATAACACAGATGGGTAGAGAGAGAAGTCTGTTTGAAGACGACGTGCTTAAGCTTGCATGAGGATAGGATTAGTCTGGCAGTATAGCTGCCAGCTGATTAGATAGATATCATCACTGTCGGCCACAAACCTTGCCTCTGCATATTTTAGCTTTTAATTTATTTATTTAGCTATTTTTTTCATAAATGAATGATCTATTTCTATATTATACGCTGTTGCCAAAGTATAGCAAAAATAGCTGCTCTACAAGTTGACAACCCATCATATTGGTGAGCTTGTAGATTTGGTATTGTCACCATAAAATAAATACATTAATTACCTATGACATGCCCAAATTAGGGTTTAAAAAATAACTAGGTTCTTCTTCTGGGGGCACAACTATTGAAGTTAAAGGTTAAAGTAAGTGTCTTAAAGCGGCACTTGGTAACCTTTTTTAATGAACCCGTAAGACGCTTGGGGGCGAGAAGCGACCTTGGCCTTAGGGCGAGGTCGCGTGCACGCACGCATCCGCCTCGTTGACGGCAGACTGCTGGGCAAGCGCTGGCGCTTTGGCATGGGGGGGCCAAGGTGAAAGCCTTCATTATTTCACCTAGAGCTCAATATACAGTATGGAGACAACCTATAGCTCAAGGTTGTCTTTATTTGTCTCCCTTGGGAGAAATATGTCTTATAGACAGAGTCACAGCTGCATACAAATAACAGACACGTTCACATACGAAAAGGAAAAACACCATGAAACACCCAACATACACACAACAGAGATATTGCACACATTCCCTTGATAAAGTGCAACTAGTCAGTAAAGTGCTTTTGGCAGTCCCTGAATCTCTGAGTCAGTAAAGTGCATTCGGCACTCTCTGATTGAGCATTTTGATTGACAGGGGAACAAAAGAGTGTTTAAATCTATTATACACATACCGTGGAGTTCTATACCTCCTACCGGATGGCATTAGCTCGTACTCTCGGTACAACACATGCAAGGGGTCGGATACAATATTCCGAGCTTGTCTCAACACTGCTTGTTCAAAGATGGCCTGGGGGGGGGGGGGTGGACATGCCCATGATCTTCCCAGCCATGTTTGCTAGCCTATTTATTTGAGATTTGTACTTCACAGTTAGATTTCCAAACCAGCTGGACATACCGTATGTTAGGATTGACTCTATACTAGCTCTGTAAAAGGTCAACATGACATATCCATGTATGGAGACAACAGCGATAATCAGCGCAGACATCAGACTAGTGTAGAAACCTCATATATGGATATACACGCCTGGCATCGCCATGGTGATACGTACGCAGTTGGCTGGCATCGTCATCATGACACACATCTAGTGAACCATATATACCGGTAAGAATAATCTGAGGTTTAGGGAGCTTAGCAGCATTTGCTATGCTCCTCACGAGAGACTCATTGCCTTCCGGACGAGACAGGATATTTGTCCTTGCAACCCAAATGTCCTCAGTGATATCTGGCTTTACAAACCGGATATCGTTGGGTTTCAGATCCTGGGTAGCAAGGGAAAGTTACACAGCGCAGCTTTAAAGATAAAATTAGTTAGTTCTATTAGTTATAGAAGCAGTCGATTTTCATGTCGGGGCGTACTGGAAACAGCATGGGAAGTAAAATGACA
>NC_136811.1:15252986-15310486 GCF_951216825.1 Electrona antarctica
CTTTACCCCCCTCCTTCCCTCTCTTTACCCCCCTCCTCTCCTCTCTTTACCCCCCTCCTTCCCTCTCTTTACCCCCCTCCTTCCCTCTCTTTACCCCCCTCCTTCCTCTCTTTACCCCCCTCCTTCCTCTCTTTACCCCCTCCTTCCCTCTCTTTACCCCCTCCTTCCCTCTCTTTACCCCCCTCCTTCCCTCTCTTTACCCCCCTCCTTCCCTCTCTTTACCCCCCCTCCTTCCCTCTCTTACCCCCCTCCTTCCCTCTCTTTACCCCCCTCCTTCCTCTCTTTACCCCCCTCCTTCCTCTCTTTACCCCCTCCTTCCCTCTCTTTACCCCCCTCTCCTCTCTTTACCCCCCTCCTCTCCTCTCTTTACCCCCCTCCTTCCCTCTCTTTACCCCCCCTCCTTCCCTCTCTTTACCCCCCTCCTTCCCTCTCTTTACCCCCCCCCCTTCCCTCTCTTTACCCCCCTCCTTCCCTCTCTTTACCCCCCTCCTTCCTCTCTTTACCCCCTCCTTCCCTCTCTTTACCCCCTCCTTCCTCTCTTTACCCCCCTCCTTCCCTCTCTTTACCCCCTCCTTCCCTCTTTACCCCCCTCCTTCCCTCTCTTTACCCCCCTCCTTCCTCTCTTTACCCCCCTCCTTCCTCTCTTTACCCCCCTCCTTCCCCCTCTTTACCCCCCTCCTTCCCTCTCTTTACCCCCCTCCTTCCCTCTCTTTACCCCCCTCCTTCCTCTCTTTACCCCCCTCCTTCCCCCTCTTTACCCCCCTCCTTCCCTCTTTACCCCCCTCCTTCCCTCTCTTTACCCCCCTCCTTTCGCTCCTTCATTCAATTTAGGCATTTAGCAGATGCTCTTAACCCAGAGCAACTTGCAGTAAGCAAGGACAACACAAGGTAAATGCATCAAATGCATAGAAATAGTCCTCTATAGGATCATAAGTAGGAAGAAGTAAGAACCTATCATCAGTGACCTGTTCATTGAAACTATAAACACTACAGGATACCGGGTCAATAATGACCTGGCATCTGTCTACATTCTACAACATAACATGATATCTAAATGTATTTTTAGCCTTTGCATAAGCCTATACAAGGTCGTCGAGCGAGGCTAGGGCAAGTGCTACGGGCTGAGGTGGAGTCTGAAGAGGTGACTGCCCCCTCCATCATTCCTCCTTCCCTCTCCATACCCCCTCAATCGTTCCTCCTTCCCTCTCCATACCCCCTCAATCGTTCCTCCTTCCCTCTCCATACCCCCTCAATCGTTCCTCCTTCCCTCTCCATACCCCCTCAATCGTTCCTCCTTCCCTCTCCATACCCCCTCAATCGTTCCTCCTTCCCTCTCCATACCCCCTCAATCGTTCCTCCTTCCCTCTCCATACCCCCTCAATCGTTCCTCCTTCCCTCTCCATACCCCCTCCATCGTTCCTCCTTCCCTCTCCTTACCCCCTCCATCATTCCTCCTTCCCTCTCCATACCCCCTCCATCATTCCTCCTTCCCTCTCCATACCCCCTCAATCGTTCCTCCTTCCCTCTCCATACCCCCTCCATCATTCCTCCTTCCCTCTCCATACCCCCTCAATCGTTCCTCCTTCCCTCTCCATACCCCCTCAATCGTTCCTCCTTTCCTCTCCTTACCCCAGCCATCCTTCCCTCCTTCTCTCCCTTGGTTCTAGTTGATTGGGTTGCAGTGACTTAAAGGGGAATACCACTCACTTTCAACATTGAACTGTGTCATTAAAATATACTTAAGAGTTGTTGTGTCTGCAGGCCAAAGAGTACACCTTCCCTATGTGTCACTGATCACATGACCCCAAGTTCTAAACCTCCAGGCTAAACGGAAGGCGCAGACTAAAAAAAAAAAGAAAAAATCCTCACAACAACTCGGTATATTAATGCCATAGTTCAATGTTGAAAATGAGTGGTAATCCCCTTTAAAAGCCCTCTCTCTTCACCCCTCTCTCGTCTCTCCTTCACTGCCCCTCATCTGTTCTGCCTACAGCCTCCTCCAATGCCCTGCTGCACACCTCACCAAGCACATCTCCTCTCTCCCCCTCCTCCACAGCCTTTCCATCCATGACCCCCCTCTCTCACACACACACACACACACACACACACACACACACGCACTCGCACACACACACACTCTCGTCTCATGGGAGGTAGTGGTCCATTGTTCGGTTATTTGGCGATGTTGTGCCCGGCTCCGACCAGCCCATGCAGTAGGCAGAGTTAAAGGACTAACACGCACAGTTGAACTAAATGCTCCCAATGATAGCTCATATTTGATGAACTCAAACGTGCATTTTATAGGGTTTTTATTAATTCATATTAATTAAACACTTACAATCTTACATTCACACGTTCTGTTCACACTTCCCCCAACTCAAGATGAATACAGTAACCCCGGAATCTGGATTACAGGTCCTATTGGTCTGTGGTTCTATCCTAACTCTGTCGGTAGGGTTTACTATCATTTGAACACTCTAATCTCCCAGATCATGGTACAGTTTAGCTTGTCATGGTTGATTCTCAGACTTAGTTATTAATTATGTGGTTTTAAATCTACCTTATCATTTATCATTCATCAGATGGTGATTAAACAATGACCGGGAGACAAGAACACAGATGACATTTGGTTACCATCTAAACATCATATTACATCAATTATTAATAATGTACAATTATATGTCGCATAATACATTATAGCATATCATTTATAGCAAATACATACCGCTGGTCTCTGCCTAGACATGTTCACGTTCGATGGTATTGGTGAATCTAAATTAGACTTTGTGCTCCACAGCACATAGTCACAGTGGGCCCTGACTGAAGTCCCACCTTCATGCTACACTTTCAGCCAATCATATGCCACTGACCCATGCATCCCTCTGTGAGAGGACAGTGTGGAGATCTGACTTTAGGTTAGATTAAACTGTCAGACTATTACAGGTATTTATCATTTAGCCTTTTTACCAACCCAATATATTGGTAGGTTATTAGAACATATTTAAACAATTGAAGAGGAATTAGGTTACTTCATTATTGTATGTTCTAAATGGGTTGACTTTCCCTGTGAAGAGGAGTCAATAATGGCCTGTCCTACAACAGGAGAAGGGCCATAAAACCCCCGATGTTTGTAGAATGGAATGTGGGGACCTTAGCTCTCTCACCCTAGAGGAGCTTCTTAATCTCCAATCAATCTGACCCAATATATAATTTCTCATTATGAGTACAAATCTCGCACACCCATAATTAACCAAACATCCATGGTTGACCAGGTGGCCAAGCTAGCTTGATCCAGCTCAATTTCCTCTTTTCTTCCCCTGTCCTTATATCCACCTCTTTCTGCTTCCCCTCCTTCACCCAGCCACCCCCCTCCCCTCCCCGCAAAACCGTTATTCGGAGGCTAGCTTGTTTCATACACAGGGTAGAACTCGGTGAAAACATCAATGTACGCAGAACTGTTTAAATTGTGCAAAAAGTCTCCACATGAATGAAAGAATGCTTGAAAGTAATTATTTGACAGATGCACACGTACTGCAGAGACGCTAAGCATAAAGGGTGTGGTCAACATACAGTACGTTTCTTATGCACTGCTCCCCATCCTCAGAGTGTTCAGGGCTAGCACACTAGACGTAGTTCCGTGGTTAGGTGGGCATCACATGCACACACTAGACGTAGTTCTGTGGTTAGGTGGGCATCACATGCACACACTAGACGTAGTTCTGTGGTTAGGTGGGCATCACATGCACACACTAGACGTAGTTCTGTGGTTAGGTGGGCATCACATGCACACACTAGACGTAGTTCTGTGGTTAGGTGGGCATCACATGCACACACTAGACGTAGTTCCGTGGTTAGGTGGGCATCACATGTACACACTAGACGTAGTTCCGTGGTTAGGTGGGCATCACATGCACACACTAGACGTAGTTGTGGTTAGGTGGGCATCACATGTACACACTAGACGTAGTTCCGTGGTTAGGTGGGCATCACATGTACACACTAGACGTAGTTCCGTGGTTAGGTGGGCATCACATGTACACACTAGACGTAGTTCCGTGGTTAGGTGGGCATCACATGTACACACTAGACGTAGTTGTGGTTAGGTGGGCATCACATGCACACACTAGACGTAGTTGTGGTTAGGTGGGCATCACATGTACACACTAGACGTAGTTCCGTGGTTAGGTGGGCATCACATGTACACACTAGACGTAGTTCCGTGGTTAGGTGGGCATCACATGTACACACTAGACGTAGTTGTGGTTAGGTGGGCATCACATGTACACACTAGACGTAGTTCCGTGGTTAGGTGGGCATCACATGTACACACTAGACGTAGTTCCGTGGTTAGGTGGGCATCACATGTACACATGTCGTAGAATGTGGTGTTTGAGTGTGAGTCAGTTGAAGTTGAACACACACTGTCCAGACTCAAATCTATATCATCGATGTCGGGCAGAAACCTTTTCATGTTTTTTAATAAATTAATGCCTTATTTTGTACTTCAAACATTCTCTACAGAAGTAGAGAAAATACAAGCCCATAACGTATCACGATGCGAGACGTAATCTTGTATGTAGCCCTCCCCTCCCCTCCCCTCCTCTCCTCTCCTCTCCTCCTCCCCTCCTCTCATCTCCCCTCCCCTCCCCTCCCCTCCCCTCGTTTCACTTCCCCTCCACGTCCCTCTCTCCTGCCTCCTCCGTGCCCTGTGGGACAGTGCTGGTCTCTGGTTGACTGGCAGGTCACGCTGGGTTGAGCCATGGAGTGATGGAAGGCTAACATGCAGCAGATGTATGTGTGTGTGTGTGTGTGGGGGGGGGGGGGGACAGTGAGCTCTGTATTTGACTGCATGGCCTGGCCGCTGCATTGATCTGCTCAGAGTAGTGGGGCTGACCTTTAACCCCCCCGCCCCCCCACCAACCACCTTGTCCTGCCCGTCACGTCCCGAAAATAATGTTTTTAGGTTGAGAATATACGTCATTCATTGCGGAGCTATACGTGGCCGTGCGACGAATGATAAACGAGCCTTTATTCCTCGCAGAGGAAAACCACAAGTTGGTTCAACTTTCACTGCATGGAGACTCGGAGTGAGCTAGAGCGCAGGCTCGGCTTTACCTCTGGCGGTTTCCTCCATCTGGGATGGGAATAATGTGATTGTGAGATTGTGTGCACGCAGGGTGTGTGTGTGTGTGTGTGTGTGTGTCTGAGCATCATTACATTTCTGTGTGTAGTTTGTGTGCGACTGTATCTCCATCCATGCATGTACTGTATCTAGATGAATGTGTGGGAAGTAAATGTCTTAAAATCTACTTCCTGATTTCCTCAGGCTCTCTCTCTCACTATGTGTGTGTGTGTGTGTTGTATGGCTGTCGTATTGTTTTGCAACTTCAGGGGGTGAGCGTGGAGCCAACAGGGCACGGCTCATTCATTCCACTGTAGAGCGTGTTTGTGTAAACATGTCAGAGTGACTGACAGGAATATGGATACTGGATGCTGCTTATCCCAGCTGCTCGTGTGTGTGTGTGTGTGTGTGTGTGTGTGTGTGTGTGTGTGTGTGTGTGTGTGTGTGTGTGTGTGTGTGTGTGTGTGTGTGTGTGTGTGTGTGTGTGTGTGTGTGTGTGTGTGTGTGTGTGTGTGTGTGTGTGTGTGTGTGTGTGTGTGTGTGTGTGTGTGTGTGTGTGTGTGTGTGTGTGTGTGTGTGTCCTAAATCTGCAATACCGTGCTTGTGTTTATACGTGTGCAGTTGTGCACCTCTCTCCCTGCAGTGCATAAACTGTAGGTGTGTGTGTATACATACATAATGTGTGTGTTTGTCTATATAGTTTATATACATGCACACACACTGTGTACGGCAGATATACTGGCCACCGTAAACTTCCAGTTTATCTGCGGTGTTTTAAGTGTCTTGTCGAGCTGGATTCATGGTGCTCGTCCTTGGCAAAGGAGCTTCTGCAATTTGGACACGTTGGGCGCACGCACGCACGTACGCACGCACGCACGCACGTACGCACGCACGCGAGCACTCTCTCACATGCGCATCGAATACACACGGGGAGGACTGGAGGCTTGCTCCGTCTGGGAGATTTCATTAGTGCAAGACATGGCCGGTGTCCAGGGCTGACACAGAGGGTGGGCTCTGCCTCTTCACAGCGCATGCACACAGCAACTCCATCCTCTCAATTGGCATCCTTCGCTCTCCTATCCCTCTGCCCGACTATCAAGCGGGGTGGGGGGTTTGGGGCGAAAAAGGCTTCAGGTTCTACCTGTTGTACCTTGGGGGGTTGGTGCACAGGACTTGATAATGACATGGGAAGCCTCACACACAGGCACGTGCGCGTAGGGGGATGAAGAAAGCAGTGATAAGCAGACACCCTCATTGGACAGAATACAGGCAGAGAGGGGTGCAGTTGGCTGGAGGTTTGGCCAGATTCCCAGGTCCACTAGTTGCTCCATCCTAGTCGTCTTATTGGCTTCACCACTTTGAAGGGGGTTCCTTTTTTCTCAAAGGGACACAGCACCCCCATGTGGCGAAGGACGTCCACTACATTTCAGCCAATGTCGTGTCCTTGCCTCCGGGTCTGTTCGATGAAGAAATGCATTTAGCAACCGTGGCGCAGATTGAAACGTACCGGAGCAGACATGACCGATCTGTCTGTCTGTTTGCTCTTTACACGTCTCAGGTTTTGAGGCGTTTAATGGTTCCACTCTTATTTTCCAAGTGATTTATTTGTAAGCAGAAGGGCTTTGTTGTTTTTGCTCTAGGCAGTGTTCATTTTGTTGACTTAAGACTAGACTAAATAGGACAAACTAAATGGTGTGATATTCAAAAGAATCAGAATTTGCTAATTAACACTGGCTCAAGGACACTGATGGTACCGTATAGGTGGTCCGTGGATGGATTCAGAAGATTCAGAAGCCATTCAAAGATCTACAAGCTCATAGCGCGCCACCGAGTGGCGCGCTATGAGCTTGTAGGTCTGCTATTTTTGAAAAATCGAAGAACGACTGACAAAAAAAAGATAGCTTTTTCAGAAAACTGTCAGGATGTAGAAGACATTTTTAGAATTTAATATATCTATAAAGTCAAATCTAGAATGTTGATTTAACCCTATAAACCCCTAAAAGAAGCAGAGGACAGGAGTGGGGAGAGATTTGCTCCAAGGTCATCAGGGTCACACATACAGTATGTGACTCTGGAAACCACAGTGGTTTAAGTTTGGAATGTACAGTATACATTTGTGATGCATCTTAACCCATTTAGGCCTGACGTCAAAATAAAAAATCGCAGATCTACAAGCTCATAGCGCGCCACTTGGTGGCGCGCTATGAGCTTGTAGATCAGCGATTTTTCAATAGCCAAAGTATAACATAATGCTTAGTTAAAACACCAAAAGGGGTTCCCGTCCAGAATGGGTTAACTATAAATGCACCAAGTCTGTGTGTATGTACGTACGTCTGTGCGTCTGTAATCCACGTAACTCGAGAACCGTTCACCCCACCAACGTCGAGTCGGTCGGACCCACGGTTGCTGTCCAGAACCGCCACAAAGGGTCTCTGCCCGGGCTCTGGACCTGACTATCTCCATATATGTATAGCTGGCCTGTTCTGACATCTGCATAGACTCCATATCTGGGCATGCCTGACAAAGAACTCCATATATGGGCACAAAAGGGACACAGACAGAACTAGAAATGCACTCTGTCGAGGTACCAACTTGCGCCGTGCACACAAGTAAGGCCATGTATGGCCTATTTGTGCGCAAGCAGAGCGCGCCGTGTGAGGTGCCCTCACCACTGGCAAAGCACCTCAATGTCATACAACGGCTGTTCTAAATACTTTAGACCTGTTATTGACCTCATTCCAACCTTGAAACGTACGGTACCTTAGTTACGTCACCAAGAATGGTGGCCCCTTATTGGCTGGTGATGGTGACGTAACCAAAAGATGCTGGTCCCTGATTGGGCGATGATCTTAAACAAGAGAGGACACCGACATACATACTGTACATACCCAGCTGATCGCAGTACTTGCACGCTCTGCTTGCGCAAGTAATAACTGGGTGGGACATGCATTTCCAACTTGCATCGTTCCAAGTAGGCCAGTGCCCAACGGGCACCGCTCTAGTATTTCAAATACAACATGATGCATACAAAAAAGATCGATTTCTGAGAAGCATTTGCGCTTCAACAGCTCAACAGCCCTAAACCCAAAATCCAGTAAACTTAAAGTCAAAGAGGACCAAATCCTACTCACATATCCACTTATTTATTTGGCTCACATCACACACAAAAAAAGAGTAGGTTCGTCAGAGGGTTGGACGCTTACGCTTTTTGGCAAAGAGCCTGAATTAATTCCTCAGACAGAGAAACACTCTGGACGTCTCTTTGCCGATACACCTAAGAGTTTATTTTTTTGTGATGTGAGCCAAATTCATACGCATTGTGTCCTTTTGGTTGAAATGTATACATATAATAGATGTGATACATTTTTCATATGTTTTGAAACATATGAAACAACATGTTTAAAGATGTTTGTATAGGCTATGGAAAACATGCTATTTGGGAAAAGTTAGGTCTGTTTTATTTCCATTTATTTCCATTCCATTTTATCTCCATTGTAAACACAACTATTGTAGCCCAAAATTACAGTAAATACAGACGGCACTAGCCACGCAGTCTAATCTATGGATGGCAAGTTGCCGTATTAAGTTTGCAGCTTGTGAACACAAAGCACCAACGGATGTTCTGATGTAAGCTTAACCATGCGAGGTGAAATGTGATTGTTGTAGCCAGTGAGCATAATCTGGAACAATGCGAACACCAGTAAACCACATTCACCTGCTTGCCATGCCTGGGGTACTGTAGTCCTAGTATAATCACTGGTATTAGTAGCTAGTTGCCACCACACAGAAATATGATTCCAAACAAGAACAGATTTAACAACCTGCCGTGACAGAGGCTATCCCCGAGTCTGTGTGTGTGTGTGTGTGTGTGTGTGTGTGTGTAGGGATGGCTGATTCATCCTGTGTGCAATTAGCTTGAAGCACAACAGGTGTGTAGTCAGTCACACCCAGAGCCATTTGAGATCGAAAGAGTTCATCTCTGTTCACTCCATCTGGCCAATTATTTTAGAGCAATGGCAGATCATGTGTAATATGAAGAATATCATCACTCACAGTTGTGCTGTGTCTGCTGTGTTCATTCTGGCCCAGTGAGGTACTGTAGCCTTTTGGGGTTTTTTTCTACCCGCTTTTTCTACCTGCTATTTCCATAGCCAGTAAACTTTATCTGTTATCTCAAAACCAAACTTTACTCTTGCTATTGTCCCGAGTTTCAATGGCCCTCGGAGTCGGAGGTGGAAGCTTTTTACATTTGCTACAGTGGAGACAGTATTGCTTTGGGGCACCGGGGGCAGAGACATGGACACTCATAGCACAGCAGGAAAATGCCCTAAAACCAAAAGTCAGATTTATAAAGGAGTGCTCTTTTTCTTCCAGTTCACCTCCCACGCTCCCCTGCGGTGGGGTGAACACCCCCCCCCCCCCTCCCCCCACACACACACACACACCCCCGTCAAACTAAGAAATGACGTCTCAGAGGTACCAAGACTAGGGGAGGCGATGATTTACGATTGTGTCCCTATCGGGCCTAACTCGAACGGCGCTGAGTCGACTGAAGGTCGGCGCGCCTCCCCGACGGTGAGACCGAGTGCACCTTTTTCAATCTGACTGGTTTTCCAATCGTACCGTGACATATACACAAGCATGACATTCCTGAGTATATGTCACGGTATACAGGACACAAGACATGGACCAAAGTGGAACTCTACAGAGGCCCTCCCTCCCACGGGTCAAAGACAAGGTCGGAGAGGGAAGGATGAGGCTGGCAGGGCACTGTGTCAGGCGGTGAGGAAACTGACGCTGTGGGAGGCAAGCCAAGGTGCAGCTACTGTAGGGGAAGGAGGCGAGTCCAAGGCTAGTCCTCACTCTCCTACTGTAGGGGAAGGAGGCGAGTCCTCACTCTCGCATTGCATGAGGCGGCTGTGGCTCAGGAGGTAGAGCAGGTCGTCCAATGATCCATGGGTCGGCGGTTCGAATCCCGGCTCCTCCTGTCTACATGTCGAAGTGTCCTTGGGCAAGACACTGAACCCCAAATTGCTCCCGATGTGCTGGTTGGTACCTTGCATGGCAGGAGAAAGTGTGACTGCATGCCTCCCGGCATGCAGTCACACTTTCTCCTGTGTTCACGGTCCTACAGTACAGTATGTACTGTAAATCATCTGACTATTCATATGAACAAAGTTTGCTCCCACGGGTCACCTCCATTAAGACTTTAGTAAATGTCACAGTGAAACACTGTCCAGCTCCCTCCCTCCCTCCCCGAGAGACCTTGTAAAAGCCTGAGACAGCAATTATTTAGCATTTAGTCATTATAGAGTTTAGATTTCTTTTTTCTTTTACGAGTCACCAGATTCTCCATTTTATAGGGGTGCTGATGCGAGGCATGTTTTACAACCTCTGGAGATGGACGCTTTTGATATGGAGGGTGGGGGTGACACCGCGCCTGAATACCTGATTGGAGATTTTCATCTCTGCTCGGTCTGTCATCTTGTCTCGGCGTAATACCCTCTTGTACTCGTCTCCATGGGTACACACAAGTGATTCCAGTAGGAGACCTGCTGTCTTTCTGTCGCATGTTTTATTGAGCCGCACGATGACTTCTGAACGTGCAGCATTCAGTTGTCATTTGATTAGATCTAATCAAAGTGCTCAATCTTCTCAACACGAGAAGTACTCTCTTAAGAGAGAGAGGAATAATTGACATGACATGATTTCAATGACAATTGTTTATTTTCTTTTTTTTACTATAATTTTTATCCCATGATTTTGCAACCCATTTTTTTCACCCAGTGTCAATTATCTAATGTAATTCTGGGCACTAGACTTCCTCTGCCAACCTGGGGGGGGGGGGGGGGGGGGGGGCAGCGGACTGACCTCATGCTTCCTTCTATGCATGAGGAGTCCATGCTGCTTCTTTTCACCTGACAGGAAGGAATCTCCCAAGCCGGACATAGCGCGTGGAAGGAACATGTTATTCCGACCAGTTCCTTTCCCCTCCTTCTGGCCAGGGGGAGGTAGTTTAGAGACCAGGATTACTGCATGTTTTTTGTGAGGGTATCTACCCTAGGGGACACGGGGAGAACATGCAAACTCCACACAGAAAGGCCCTTTCGCCAACCCCGCCTCGGGTATGGGCACAGACGACGCGGAGGAGAGAACTCGTCCACAGCGTCCCCAGCGGGAATCGAACCCAGGACCTTCTAGCTGTGAGGCGACAGCACTACCGACTGTGCCACCGTGCCCCTCCTGACAATTATTTCTTGAATATATTTTCTGATATTACATTGTTATGAAGTGTTTCTTCATAACAGGAGAGGGTAAATCTGGCCGTGGGTGGATGGCCTTGTAAAAGCAATGGTTGGTCCTCCATACTTAATTTCAAGCCTCAGGACTTTATTGCCAATCATAAAAGGAACCATAGTAGTCCCTGTTATACATGAGCGCCTGGAGGTTAGAATAATTCCAGAACCATAATACTGTTATAAAGCATTGAACTAATGGGACTTTGTTTGTCGTATACAAGGAAATATATAAAAACACAATTATAGTACGATGGCATACAAATGAAGTCCAAACAACCTAACAGTTAAAGCGCTGTCACTGGCCAATGACTGAGGCAGTTCCTCCTCATTGATGAGTTTTGTATTGTTTAGCAAAACAGATCTTCAATAGATTATATTATTTGCAAAGCAGTGGAAAATAAAAAGCCCAATCGGAGCCCCATTGATTTACAATATAAATATATATATAGCATAATGTGGAAAGTAATTAGTGGTGTACTTCTGTTGGCTGACTGACAGTGTGCATAACAAAAACATGTCTAGACCTCTTGCCGAGCCACAGAATAAAAATCTGTTGCCTGCTTGTTAAAAACAACTTTTCACCCCATGGCAGACCGAGAAAGCAACGGCACAACTAAACTGAACTGGATCAGAGACCTTTCCCTCAAGCACCGCGACGCGCGTTGGATGAAAGCTCAGTCGGGCATGAAATTCACTAGCTCTCACCCCAAAATACCAATTTCAACGTCTTTTGAAATCTCTTTGCTGCACAATGGGATGCAAAACAAAATATGAAAAATAAAATTCCGTTGAAACGTGAAAGCATAGTGCACAGTGTGGGATGCTGATCATGGAGATCAAACGGCGTGCCGTCGACAAGAAGCGGAGGGAATACTAAGTAGCAGAGAGGAGGATGATCATTTGCCCTCTTCTCTATAAATGAAGCAAATGGAAAACAATTTTAGGGAGATATTCAAAGCAGTCCATTGTCAGGAGAGGAGAAGCTGTAATTAGAGAGCCGATAACATTCAATCACAACACGTCCAATTACCAGTGCCAGGGTTTGTTCTCGTCAAATGAGCTTTAGATCCGCACTGGCCTTTACCGCCCCCTCATTAGCATAATCCCCCCGGGAACGCCGTGGGATAATGAGAGGGTCGCACCTTTTAGTAAACACTGTGTGTGTGTGTGTGTGTGTGTGTGTGTGTGTGTGTGTGTGTGTGTGTGTGTGTGTGTGTGTGTGTGTGTGTGTGTGTGTGTGTGTGTGTGTGTGTGTGTGTGTGTGTGTGTGTGTGTGTGTGTGTGTGTGTGCGCGCAGCCTTTACACGCATTATGTTCTTCAGACAAGGTTCATTAGTGAAACATCATGATTCATTCGGTTCCTCTTAATAACCCGAGCGTTCTATGAATCTACTAATCAAGACCTTTTCTCAGTATTCCACCCATACTCTATCATACCCTGCATCTCTCTCTTCCGAACACGTGCACACACATTCTCATTGCCGTTTTCTTTTTGTGATCTTCTGCCTCATTTCTTCCTGAGTGCTACTGCTACATTACATTACATTGTGGAGGTATTATTTATGACCCAGGCTCTTATAAATGAGTTCTGTGGATTTAACACACGTAGCTGAAACGCTGACCATGATTCTATTTTTTCATTCCACAAAGAGATATTCTGTTCCCCTGCTCACATAATGTCCCCCCACATTCTCTCTCTCCCCCCCTCCACAGGAACCCGTCTTCCAGAGAAGGGTCCCACCACAGGCAGTATCATCGGGGCCATCATTGGGGTCATTCTGCTCTTGGCCATCGTTGGAACGGCTATCGCCATGTACCGCAAACACCACAACAACAAGCTCAATGGAGAGTGAGTGACATTACACATATACCTTTATCTTCCTCAGGCCTTTGTCCTGGAACACCTGCTGTGTTGTTTCGTGTGTCCGTATTTAGCTTGCTTTCCCGAGGCTTTTTTCTTTTTTTTCAGGAATGGCAATTATGTTATATTCTGTGTGTGCGTGTTATTGATTTATGGTGCATGTCCTCTGTTTCCTTCCTGCCTTCCTCAGGCTTTATTTCTCACTCTCTCTAGTCTCTAGTGTGTCTCTAATGAGGGCATTCACTCACAGAACGGAGAGTTCATCTGCAGCCATGCACTCCCACATTGTGCTCTCAATTCTGCCTCTACCATATAGTATACAGACACAAACACTCTCTCCATTAACTCATTATGGGTATAATTGGTTCTCAGACTTTAGTACCATAACTCTGCGGGTGTACAAATGGAACCAAATTGACTAATTTGTGCACTTCACAGAGTCCTCTTATTCAAGTCTTACTTGAAGAAGACTGCAAGGGTCGAATACGCACGTATATCTGCCTGTCGTATTTTGCAGCATTCAAAAGTGTGTCGCGAGCCCCTGTCTTGTTTTTCAGTCAAAAAGACCCAAGCCGTTGTGTGTATTTTTTGTCAATATTAAAGATGTCAATAAATCAATCACTCAAAGTTTCTCTCTCTCTCTCTCTCTCTCTCTCTGTCAGTGGCCCACCCAAGTACAAGCCTCCTCCCCCTACAAAGAAGACAAACACCTCCACTGACAGGGTGAGTCAATGTCTATTCTAACCTTAGCCTCGGTACCCAGGCTTTTATTTGCGTTCGGCTCAAAAAGAAACGCCTGGGGAAACGAGACATTTCCTGGTCTAGGAGTGGGAGGTGAACTACAGTGCAGAGGCAGAGGGGCATCGCTCCAAATCTGGTGATGTGTTGTCCGCTGTTTTCTACCAGGGGAGGGGGGCGGTGCCGGGCGCTCAGATCGGTGATCCAATGTGATCCAAAAAGTGATCCCGGTGGCACCTAGCCTCGGTCCCAGCCTTATTCATCTGCGAAGAGAAAAGCCTGGTCACAACCTAAGGCAGAGACGGTATAGGCGGATGTTCGAAAAAAATGATACCGTCTACAGCAGGGCTATTCAACTAAATTGTTCAGGGGGCCACATTGTCAGAAACCCAAGGGGCCGGGGGCCGGACTGCCACGGCGCCTCCCCCGTGCTATGAATATATGTACACTTGACACAACACGCAACCACATTTTCACAACTTTTATTTAACTACATTGCAAAAGTAGTATACTTTTCAAAAAAAGTGCTTCATTTATGTGCAACTGCAAATAAACAAGTGCATGATGTGCATCTGAACATTTTAACACCAACACTTGTAACACATGTATAGTGCATCTGAGCTTATGAAAAAGTGCTTCATTTATGTGCAACTGCAACATCTCTTCTTATACATTTTTTATCCTTTCCTTGCGCATATCTGAACCTGGTGGATAGTTTGCATCAAACTTGTCATGAGTTGTGTTGAAGTGCCTCCGCAGGTTATACTCCTTTGCAACAGCGTTGATTTGGTTGCAGAGCAAACACATTGGTTTGCCCTCGGGAGTTTCAATGTATGCATATTTCTCGGTCCACTCGTTATTAAACTGGCGATTTTCTGAATCAACTTTTCTCTTTTTCAATTTCGATAGCGACATGGTTACACTAGTACACACACTACACACCACACCAGTGGGCGCGAGCCGGGTGGGATGCAATGTTTGTTTTCATTTGATTTCACGTGCAGGAAGGAGAGCTCGGAGCGTTCTTTTTCTTCTGTCGTTTGGGTGCATGGCACTGCATACCGCCACGGCGCCACCTACCTTCCCAGACGGTGTTTAACATGCTATTTTACCGCCTGAAGTGAACATGTCGGATAGGCCTATATAGAATTATGATTATTATGTCTGTGTACATATGGCGAACGTATGTGGTTGTTCCGACCATTCCGGTATAATAAGTAAATAAGTAACATAACGATTTATATATTAAAAATTTGGAAATCTTCCGCGGGCCGGTCCAACTTGCTTGGCGGGCCGGATCTGGCCCGCGGGCCGCCAGTTGAATAGCCCTGGTCTACAGCATAGGTCTTGCCCAGCGTGGGTAGCACCCGCCCCTCTATACCAGAATCATGGTGGCTGGGCCAGCCTACTCTAACCATGAATGTCTCTGATTCAAAATCACGGCCGGGTTGCATAAAGACCCGCCCCGGCCTGCCTCTGATTGGCCTACTGACACTGCCCGTCTTTGCTCCGTGGTGGAAAGTCTGGTGACACTGGGAAATATTGCTCAGTGTTGGCATTGCCTTGGGGGGGTTCTGTGCCTATTGAGTTGCAACTCGAACGGGGCTGAGTCTGCTCAAGCGAACTTCGCAACGTTCGACACGGCAACTTGTGCGTTTTAGCTCGCTCAGTGGTGTCTCTCGTGGCTCCAGTTCGCTTGAGACGGCGCCCCTCCGTCGCGATATAAAAATATATTTATCTGCGGTTGTTGGAAAAATAGTGGCGGCCGCGGGATTCGAACTCAGGAGGTGTGAATTGGGAGTCTACTGACTAACGAAGCTGGCTGTGTGAGAATGCACCGCAGGCACCCTACCACTTCCTACTAGTAGTAGGAGGGGGCCCCCAATCAGAGGCAGGCAGGGGCGGGTCTTTACGCAACCGTACCGCCTTCCTAAATTACGCCTCCATGACCATAACCCTACCCCCAACATGAAGCCTAACTCTAGGCCTGACCATAACCCCAACAATAAGCCCTCTATAACCCTGATCGGACCTAAACCCACCCATAGTTCACCCAAGAAAAATGACTTATTTCAAGTGCAAACGTGTGCCAAGCACAATCTTTATTTCATTATAAGCCAATCACCAAAGACAGGACCGTCTTTGTTTAGAGTTTTATCACCTCAATACTTCAAGGATTAACTTACATTTTGAAGTAAATTTTAAAGTAAAGACTTAACTCTCTTTTAGTACCTCCATATGTTTTAAAGTAAACAATGATCACTGGCTCACATACTTGGATGCATCCTTTTCGTTGGCATAGGTGTTAAGAAGCAATTCATCCACTAGAGGACAGTCAGTTAATTATCAAAGGTTTTCTGACAACATAATAATAATAATAAAGCTTTAACAGAAAAATATATAGAGAAAAACATGGATAAAAAGGCATAGAATACAATAGAAGAGATTTGTCGATAGAACACAACAGAAGATAACAATAACAAATTTAAAAATTCGGAAATCACTTGGGTTATGGGCTAAATGCAGCTCTGTAAAAATGAGTCTTTAGGAGCGATTTAAAATGGGACACAGACTCTGCAAGCCTGATCTCCAGGGGCAGGGCGTTCGAGACAAACATGGCAGCTGTCATTACCGTCCAACTCACATTTAATGTGAGTTGACCAATCTCCTCCCATTGTTTGTCCCTGTGCCCGGATGAAGTGCCATAATTTATCTTAGTTTAAAAGGACTAATGCAAAACACTATACAAAACGAACAACAAACGCATCCAATCAGACCTATAATATTATATTTTGTACATATGGCAATGTCATAGATGGTGTGTAATGGACATGACTTATTTAGAAATGTGCTGTATTTTCAGAGGAAGAAAAACGGCCTTGGTGTGCAAAGGCCTTAACATTGACCCTAAGCGTCAACTCTCTCACCCTGACCTCACCCAACCTTAACTCTAACCTTAGAGTGTAAGTTCAGTGATGTTATGGTTGGAATTTAGGATCTTATCCCTTGCTACCATAAGCACTGTGTATCTGTAATTATTTAGGAAACTAGAAAAAAAAATGCAGTCAAGCAAGCAATCACGCATGTTAACAAGCACTCCAAACCAAACAGATATTGTCAGTACAACTCCCCCAAAAGCCCTTTGCAGGCTCCACATGGGTATGAAGTATAAATGATGTAAGGTGTCATGCAAATTATAATTGCTGTAGGTACTTTAAAATCATGAACTTGAACATGAACATGGCTGTAAATACGATGCAAGGTAGCCTACATGAACACACACCTTCCTCCGGGTGTTGTGTTGTTGGGGTCAACCATTTACATAAATAAGAATAGTAGACATTCTGTCCTTTGACATAGAACAGATGTCTGCCAGCCATCTCAGAGGCAAACATTGACACAATCACAGGGACCACAGTTATGTTTCTGAAGAGCTGTGAAAACCGTCGGCGAGGCCATCTGTGCTGATGATGATGTGTCATGGTTTCATTATGTAAATGTATGTGCGTGCAGTGGTGGAAAGTAATTAAGTACATTTACTTAAGTACTGTACTTAAGTACAATTTTGAGGTATTTGTACTTGAGTATTTCCAATTTCCAGTACTTTTACTTCTACTCCAGTACACCTGAGAGGCAAATATTGTACTTTTACTCCACTACATTTATTTTAAAACTTTAGGCTACTGTATACTTTGTAGATTTTGATAATTATTAAAAAAACATACATTACCCACCATATACATTTCGGCCATTTGTAGATGAGCATAAACTCGAGATCAAAACATTTTTATACATTTGAAATTTTGAAATGTAACATTCTGCATAATGAGTACTTTTACTTTTGCTACTTTAAGTACATTTTGATGCCAATACTTTTGTACTTTCACTCAAGTACATTTAGAATTTACGAATCTTTACATTGCAGTATTGACGTTTTTTACTCAAATCTTTGCTTCTGGGGGGGTCCCTGGAACAACATATTTTCAGATGGGGGTCGGTGGCCAATTTCATATATTTTTGGGGGTCCTTGACATGGAACATGTTTGAGAACGACTGACATAGAAACATAGGTTTTTCAAGAAAACTGTCAGGATTTAGAAGACATTTGTAGAATCGGCCTCTGTCCAAAATGGGTAAATCAATTGAGTGTTTTTTTCCACCCCTGCAGCTGAACGTGGCTCACAACCCAGCGTCTGAGGGCAGACCTCTGCAGAGCGAGGACTACGCAGCTAACCAGAGTGCAGAGCCAGTCACGGTAAGTTACTTTGTTATATCAGACAGGAAATTGTTTTCCACAGTTGGTGGACAAGCAATACAGACATAATACAGTTATTATAGTTACAAAAAAGGGAAAACAGAAATGTATTGATATTAGAAACCACAGGCTCAGTTGATTATCGTCACTGACTAAGGGGAATATGCGTATTATTGGTTTTCTTTTGTATGGCAGAGGAGACTGAGGCTATATTGGCAGCCAAAATCTTTAGGATTGGAATCAGATTGGTTTTTATCAAGCATGAACAGCCGCCAAAAAAGCACATGGAAACGGATGTTTTTGACTCAGTCTGGACACTGAAGCCTGATTCAGTGTTGCTGGACGAAAATAGCCGATCTACAAGCTCACATAGTGTATTAGTAGACATGATAATTGATGGAGACAGAATATAAATATGTCCCCAACCATACAGACAAAACGTTCATGTTCATGGGGTGCCCGCTGGCCTAGTGGTCCAGGCGCATGCCACATATAGGCTCTGGCCTGACAGCACGTTGTGTGTTCGAAACCCATTCATGACAACCTTTGCTGTGTGTCTCTCCCCTTCTGTCTCTCCCTCTTCCCTGTCCCTCTTCACTGTGACTATCAATAAAAGCACAAAAGCCAAAAGAACGAATCTTAAAAAAAACTTGAACACGTTTTTATAATATATGTATTTATTTTTACTCACGTCGACAGGATCTGGATAACTACACTGAGGAGAATGATGACGGCTATGGACCAGAAGACGAGAGGGAGCATTACTACTCTGCTGCCCCCCCTGGCTGGGATGACCCTGCACACAGCGAAATTCTTCCTCCTTACGCAGCCGAAGGCCCCCAGGAGGACCAACCTAGAGGCACCACTGTCAACCGCGAGGACAGCTTTGTGTCCCCTGCCATGTATGTGTGAGAGAGAGAGAGAGAGCACTGTGATGAGTTGGGTGGGGTGTGTGTGTGTGACTGTGTGTGACTGTGTGTGTGACTGTGTGTGTGACTGTGAGTGTGACTGTGAGTGTGTGTCTCTGTGTGCGTGCATGTGTGTGTGTCCGTCCATGCATGTCACTGCATGAATGTCCATGCTTGCTTAAAGGAGAGACTTGACTTCAACACTTGGGAGGTGAATTTCCAGAGAGCATTGGTGCACAGTTCTGAATGTTCAAACATGTGCCTCGGATTTTGAGGATTTTGATTTGTCTTTTTAGTTTTCAACTGGCCATGGATGACTAGTCGGACCAGGGAGTGAATGTCTTAACTAGAAAGAGGACTAGTCAGACCAGGGAGTGAATGTCTTAACCAGAAAGATGACTAGTCAGACCAGGGAGTGAATGTCTTAACTAGAAAGATGACTAGTCGGACCAGGGAGTGAATGTCTTAACCAGAAAGATGACTAGTCAGACCAGGGAGTGAATGTCTTAACTAGAAAGATGACTAGTCAGACCAGGGGAGTGAATGTCTTAACTAGAAAGATGACTAGTCAGACCAGGGAGTGAATGTCTTAACTAGAAAGAGGACTAGTCAGACCAGGGAGTGAATGTCTTAACTAGAAAGATGACTAGTCGGACCAGGGAGTGAATGTCTTAACTAGAAAGATGACTAGTCAGACCAGGGGAGTGAATGTCTTAACTAGAAAGATGACTAGTCGGACCAGGGAGTGAATGTCTTAACTAGAAAGATGACTAGTCGGACCAGGGGAGTGAATGTCTTAACTAGAAAGATGACTAGTCGGACCAGGGAGTGAATGTCTTAACTAGAAAGATGACTAGTCAGACCGGGGAGTGAATGTCTTAACTAGAAAGATGACTAGTCGGACCAGGGAGTGAATGTCTTAACTAGAAAGATGACTAGTCAGACCAGGGAGTGAATGTCTTAACTAGAAAGATGACTAGTCGGACCAGGGAGTGAATGTCTTAACTAGAAAGATGACTAGTCAGACCAGGGAGTGAATGTCTTAACTAGAAAGATGACTAGTCGGACCAGGGAGTGAATGTCTTAACTAGAAAGATGACTAGTCAGACCAGGGAGTGAATGTCTTAACTAGAAAGATGACTAGTCAGACCAGGGGAGTGAATGTCTTAACTAGAAAGATGACTAGTCAGACCAGGGGAGTGAATGTCTTAACTAGAAAGATGACTAGTCGGACCAGGGAGTGAATGTCTTAACTAGAAAGATGACTAGTCAGACCAGGGAGTGAATGTCTTAACTAGAAAGATGACTAGTCAGACCAGGGAGTGAATGTCTTAACTAGAAAGATGACTAGTCAGACCAGGGGAGTGA
Source organism: Electrona antarctica (assembly GCF_951216825.1). NCBI lineage: Eukaryota > Metazoa > Chordata > Actinopteri > Myctophiformes > Myctophidae > Electrona > Electrona antarctica. The sequence continues at coordinate 15,273,538 of NC_136811.1, forward strand.
ATGTCTTAACTAGAAAGATGACTAGTCAGACCAGGGGAGTGAATGTCTTAACCAGAAAGATGACTAGTCGGACCAGGGAGTGAATGTCTTAACTAGAAAGATGACTAGTCGGACCAGGGAGTGAATGTCTTAACTAGAAAGATGACTAGTCGGACCAGGGAGTGAATGTCTTAACTAGAAAGCCGGTAGCCTGAAGCTTCTTTAGGATCGATTCATGAAGAGCCAGTAAAACAAATCTACACACGATTGCATGTAAACTTGCTATATATTCTGAAGGAATATGGCAAAATGTTTTTATTTTATTTTCAAACTGTAGGCACATAGTCGTTTTCAAATCTCATAGACTGTTGAATGTTAATTCATATTGGGATAGAGCAGGGATATGTTTATGAAATAGGCCGACCAGATGCCAGTCAGCCTATCTCCTGTGGGAGCCCCATGTTGCATTATTGAACACTGAACTTTGGTTGCACAGTGCGGTTATTGTGGCTGGTGCAAGACGCAGCACGCAGACGGTCGGGTCAGTTAACTTCTCCTTGTATCTGTTTGTGTGGTCGTGTCTGAATGAGGCTGGCAGGGAGGCAACGCGGAGCACACTCTGCCCCGGGAGAAGCCATTAGCTGCATTTAATCAGCCAGTCCAGCAAGGGAAACTTCACAGACCATAACTAGCAAGTGCAGACATATCCCTTGGTGCTATGTACTGTGTGTGCATGGATGTCGGATATCTGTGAGTGCCTCCACCTCGGGTCTCTCTGCTTCACTCTATCATACCGTACCTCAACGAACAGGTGGTTGAGGGAAGGGAAGTGCACATAATGACTGATTTTATTCACGTATTGCTGGTTGGTACTGATTCTTTCTGCTGTAACAAGTGGAAGGTGACATTCCAAAGTCCTTGAAAAATCCATTGAATGTTTCGCTACCCGGCGTTCATTATGTATCTCAAAACCACAGATGTCCCTTAATTTTAAAAGAAAGGTAACTATTTTTCACTTTCATGATGGTAAATATTTTGTTAAAGTACACATCAGTTGTTGTTTGTTTGGATATCTCTATTTTTTAAATGAATGTCTTAAATTTGTGTTTCTTGTTCATTTTTTCCCTGTAAAGCCATATAGGACCTTTTGCCGTATAACAAACAAAGACAGACATCCTAATGTTTTTTAATTTTGTTTTATTTTTTCAAGAGAAGGGAACACCTGTTACTTTTAAATACTGAAAATGTTGTGCCTCTTTTTTTTGTTGTTTAGCTTTTTATGTTGTACAATAGTAGATCTAGCAACGTACTGTACTCTGCATGGATTAGGCTCAATCTGGATTATGTTGATTATAAATCTGTTGTCATTCATCTCCAACGGAAGGATTACGCAGTTCTTTGTAGAGTTGAAAGAGGGCTGACACGGAGCCTGTCACTATGTCAGCAGCAGCCTTCCACAGGGTAAAACAGGTCAGAGATGTCAGAGGTAATGATTGTACTGTGTGTAAATCCACCCAAAGCTGACTCTCTTCATTATGGCCGACCAGGGTGTGTATTTTCTTGTGTATGCAATCAAAATGGCCTCATGGGAGGTTTGAGTGGCCCCTGTGATTTTTATTCTTAGTGTTTTCAATTATGTTTTTTCTCTTTTATTTTTTTTACTGTATTATGTATGGATTTTAATTGTCAATGAAATAATGATGTGCCACTGCTGATTGTTGGATCAATAAAACTTTTAACTGTGTTTGTTGGCTTGGTGTGTTTCATGTCAGGCCTTTTGGACTGTAGGTCAAGGGTTCCCAAACATTTCTGGTCATGATGCCCCGAAATAATTACATATTTGAACAGGGGACATTAGTGTACAAAATCCCCTCACTAGGACTTTGCACATCTAGTTTGTCTTGGAAAATAACCAAACTACAACCTCACCTCGTGTTTCGTTTACCTCTTGGGTTACAGTATGTTTGCCTCTTTCTTACATAATATTTGACAATTTAGCCAATTTGCTATTGAAATGGTTGTAAAGGTGGAGTTTGCATGTTCTCCCCGTGTCCCCTAGGGTAGGTACCCTCACAAAAACTCTAAACTACCTCCCCCTAGCCAGCCGGGGCGCCTGATGGAGGGGAAAGGAACTGGTCGGAATAACATGTTCCTCCCATGCGCTATGTCTGGCCGGGGAAACTCTCCCCTGTCAGGTGAAAAGAAGCAGCTTGGACTCCTCATGCATAGAAGAAGCATGAGGTCAGTCTGCTGCCCCCCAGGTTGGCAGAGGAAGTGTAGCGCCCAGGATTACGTTAGATAATTGACACTGGGGTGAAAAAATGGGTTGCAAAATCGTGGGATAAAAACTGGAAAAAAAAAAAGGAAATGGTTGTAAAGGTCATTCAATTGTAACTTTAGAAATGTGCAGACACCCTGTGTACTGTATGTTTGTTTGTTTGCAGTTGATTAAGAAAACAATATTGCACATTAAGGTAATCATCTGGGACCCTGTGATGTTTCTATCTGTCTGTGATACTATAGCCTACTGCTATAGGTGTCTGTCTGGCTGTCTGTCTATGATACTATAGCCTACTGCTATAGGTCTGTCTGTCTGTCTGTCTGTGTCGGTCTGTCTGTCAGTCTGTCTGTGATACTATAGCCTACTGCTATAGGTCTCTCACTGTCTGTCTGATACTATAGCCTACTGCTATAGGTCTCTCACTGTCTGTCTGATACTATAGCCTACTGCTATAGGTCTCTCACTGTCTGTCTGATACTATAGCCTACTGCTATAGGTCTCTCACTGTCTGTCTGATACTATAGCCTACTGCTATAGGTCTCTCACTGTCTGTCTGTCTGTCTATGATACTATAGCCTACTGCTATAGGTCTCTCACTGTCTGTCTGTCTGTCTGTCTATGATACTATAGCCTACTGCTATAGGTCTCTCACTGTCTGTCTGTCTATGATACTATAGCCTACTGCTATAGGTCTCTCACTGTCTGTCTGTCTATGATACTATAGCCTACTGCTATAGGTCTCTCACTGTCTGTCTGATACTATAGCCTACTGCTATAGGTCTCTCACTGTCTGTCTGATACTATAGCCTACTGCTATAGGTCTCTCACTGTCTGTCTGTCTGTCTATGATACTATAGCCTACTGCTATAGGTCTCTCACTGTCTGTCTGTCTGTGATACTATAGCCTACTGCTATAGGTCTGTCTGTCCTCAGCTTCCACCAGCACTTTCCACTGTCCAAGAACATGATCCATGAGAGACAGAGTGCACTGTCTCTCTCTCTCGCTCTCGCTCTCTCTCGCTCTCGCTCTCGCTCTCGCTCTCGCTCTCTAAATTTTTCAATTTCAAAAGGCTTTATTGGCATGATAAATATGTTCTACATTGCCAAAGCATACACACAACAAAACAACATTGCGCACACAGAGACAACAACAAACATCCCAACTATAATGAACAACAAGCAATACAGTAACAATAAAAAAAATTAACAGAAACACAACAGCAACTTAATGACCCTGTTCCGCCAGATATACCTGGCTCTTCTGTCCACTGGCTGTCCCTCAGTTGATGACAACTCCACACCTATTTTGCTGCCAAAAATGTGCTTTCTCGGCCTGGGCCGTGGCTCAGCGGTCCAGGCACCTTGGCTGGTAATCCAGTCTGGCAGTGTGCCGCGGGTTCGACTCCCGATCCCGACGGCCTTTACTGCATGTCTTCCCCCCATCTCTCTCCCCATTTCCTGTCAGCCTACTGTCTATCCCTCCATAAAAAATATAAAATAAAGGCGAAAGCCACAAAAAAAAACATTAAAAAAAAAAAAAAGTGCTTTCTCTCTCTCTCTCTCTCTCTCTCATATGTAATTCCTTAATTTACCACACAGTGGCAGTATGTGGTTATAACTAGCTCTGATGGGTTCTGCTAAATGCCCTGATGTCGTTTTGGAACGTACTGAACAAAGCCCCTAGGCTGGACGTTGACTATTTAGATTTGGTGGATATGACTGTGATAGAACCAGATTATAGCCCTTAAATAAAACTGATGGTATAGCAGCTAAAATTGTAACGAACTGGCATTGCTGGAATGGCCATTGCAGTATCAGCAAATGTCCACACGAGGGCTCCTAACACCAAGACCTGAGAACTGATACACAATGGCATATCTCTCCCTTTCTCTCCTCTGACTCATCTCTTTCTATATTAAGCCTCACATCCTCCGGATCAGCCACTCACACTCTGTTGCAAAAGTCTACAGACGCGTTATTACCGCCATCCGTTTTCTCCCCTCAAAAACCCACCGTGGTCCCTCCAGTCTATACCCAGGCTGTGCTGCCACTGTGCCAGTCTGGAATGGGCCCACGGCAGAGTTTCAGACGGGAAGCGGAAGCACAGAGAACGACAGACACATCCCACCTCCCTCTGCTCTGCATAGCTGACTCACCTTGAAACACACCTCTCGCTGCATGGCTTATCTGCATTCATGGTTGTGGTGGTAAGCTATCGGTGAACTGAATGAACCCAGGCCTAGTAGCTTCTAAAGCAGATGGAGGATAGCGTGGTGGTTTTAACATGCAGCAGAGACATGATGGAAGACCAGAGGGTTTGATTATGCCTCTGCTTTCGATATCTCCCCATCTGGTCATTCATTTTAGTTGTATCCCTGCTACTGGTCGGACTGAATTAAATGTATAGACTGTCTTGATATGTTTGATAATAATAGGCCAATCACAATTTCAAAACCTGAATAGAACTAATAGTAGAGCCTCATATATACTGAATGGCAGCTTGGATTTGAGATGGAAGCAATAAGGTCCTCACAAATTGAGGGGGGGGGGGGGGAGTGGGCCGTGGGGATAGCTATAAAGGCCTAGGCCTACTGATAACTATAACTACACCCAGTAGAATCATAACTTACTAATATAAATTAAAAGGCAATTCAATTTCCCGTCATGACAAAGTACGACGGATGTGTTGGATTATATTCTGAGGGCACAGTGGGCTCTAGCTGTCTGTGGCGGTTGTACCAGCAGCAGCACCATGACTCTGCAGTCTGGAAACTCAGTGCAAAGCAATCAGCAGACCCACACAGTGGATGGTGGGCAGTAAGGGGCTTCTTAAAGGAAGCAGACCCACACAGTGGATGGTGGCCAGGGCAGGGTCTTCTGAAAGGAAGCATAATATGTCATTTTTCATAGCCGACAGCCATGGCTGTGTGTATAGGGTTAGGACACACACACACACACACACACACACACACACACACACACACACACACACACACACACACAATTTAGGCATTTAGCAGATCCAGAGTGACTTACATTAAGCAAGAACAACAAACATAGCAATACATCATATACATAAACAAGTAGTTATCATGAATCATACGTAAACTAAGAACGTAACAGCAGAATATCTATATAATGAAACTATGCATAATACTATATAGTGTTATAATATATATATAAGTGCTATAAGTCTACATAAAATGCTATCTAAGTTACATAAGTTGAGCCTTTGCATATGCCTGTAAGGTCGTCCGGGCTAGGGCAAGTGCTACGGGCCATGATGGATTCTGAAGAGGTGGGTTTTCAGACTACGGCGGAAGATTGGGAGTGAGGCTGCAGTTATCAGCTCAACCACATTATGCACTGCATGATATGGCAATCCTTGCTCTATTTCTGCAGATCACTTCAGAAGCTACACCCAGTGCACATAATTGGTGTATCCATCCATTGGTTAAACTCCACCAGGCGGCCTGAGTGCTGAGTTTGCACTATACGTCCCGATGGTCGCTATTTAAGCTCATGGGTGACGGTCGATAGTTATGACCTGGAAAATGACCTGGTCTTATTGTAAACCAGCTAATGGCGCTGTGTTTGTATTGATTAGAGGGCTGATAATGGTCGGAATGTATAATCTATCAATGGACTGATTGATCACATTACCACCAGACCATGCAGTCATAGACAGAGGGGTGAGTATCAACGGCTTAAAATATCCTAATCCTATACGGAAAATAACTAGAATAGAGGTTAAAACTTTAAGAAAGAACATTAAACGGCTATATTACTGTAGATTCAAAATGAGCTTTCTATTTCTATTATACAGTAGGCCTATTTATCAGAGTTATCACATTTACATTGAATGCTGTTAATAGAATAGAATAGTAGGCCTATATTGGTTCATTCCAGGATTACTCATTCATTCGTATAGCAGTGGCTTGAAAGACAGGAGGTAATGAGGGTGACAGAAGGTTCACTGTCTCACCTCCACTAGCTAAGCCGGTTAAAAATAGAGGCCGAACAGAACAGAGAGAAGAGAGGGTGGACAGAAGAAGAGGCGCTGGGCGGAAGGACTGGCTATTTCTGACTGACGGACTGTAAGGAAATCAGGTGAAGAGGTGAAGGAGGAGTATATATATATATATACAGTATGCTGTCTATCAGTTATTGAGCCTGTGTGCAGCCTGAGGTCCTCAGGCAGGAACCTGTTGGTTGTTCCTGAATGGAGGCTGAAGGATGACTGACCGTGTCAGGGTTCCTCCTCCCTCTTAGAACCTGCCTGACGAGCTCAGGCTTGATACATCACAGTGTCTTCTTTTAAATCACTTCTGAAAACATGCCTTTATCGTTTAAAGGCCTTTTTCCATCATTTAAACGTATATATTGTTTAATTCTCTTAATGTTTTATTTGTCACGGCACTTTATATTTCCCAGACGTTTTTGCCTTGTGAACCGTGCAAGATGCAGTCATGAAACTTTACAGGTGTGAAGTTGAGATCAAAATGAAGGCCGAGTTCAAAACCAACCAGGGACAGAAGTAGTCTGTCAAGAGTTACTGGCTAATCGCCTGGGTCTCCGCCATGCTAACAAGTACTCCATACTTGAGGTATATCATGATGACCCTCCATGGCGGGTCATATACCATTCCCCCATGCATGAGAAGGTCTTTCTTTATAAATAGTTAGTGAGAGGGATTTGTTAGCAAATCTCCCGGTGACCTTGACTAACAACTGGCGAAAGAAGGAACAGAACACACAGTCATGATGCATCCTGTCATTCTCAGGCCTCTGCCTCGCTGATGGACTTGATACACAACCAGTCTGATCATGTGTATGACGATGATGAGCATGTTTGGCTGTATGGTATTGGCCTGGTTGGTGAGTAGATTGTTGTATATACTGTAGGCTCTCTCTCTCTCTCTCTCTACTGTAGTACACACACACACACTGTCTGAGTACACAGGCCTGTCTGAGTACACGGTAAGACCTGGATCAGACTTTGATCGACCTTGACCGTTACTTCTGAATGGTAGTCTAATGAACTCTCAAGTGTGTGTGTGTGTGTGGGGGGGGGGGGGGGGGGGGGGGTGTTCTGACACATTAAGCCTTGTACCACCCTTCAGCCTATAAGAGGCTGAATTGAACACATTCAGCCTCTTATACGCACACACGTGCGTGCGTGCGTGCGACGTGCGTGCACGCTGTTAAAGAACAGTGCCTGTGATTAAGTGTATGCTTTAAGTAAGTAGATTATAACCTAACCATCCACTATAGAGGCCTTATCTCTCTGCCGGCTCCATCAGAATGCAAACGGAGGCCTATACTGTACATTAATCACCTCTATCTCTCCGTCTCTCCATCCTCCTCGCTTCTCTATCTCTCTCTCTGTCGACTTCATTCCCTCTGCTGCCATCTCTCTGCTGCCACCCCTCTGCTGCCATCCCTCTGCTGCCACCCCTCTGCTGCCATCCCTCTGCTGCCATCCCTCTGCTGCCATCCCTCTGCTGCCACCCCTCTGCTGCCATCCCTCTGCTGCCACCCCTCGGCTGCCACCCCTCTGCTGCCATCCCTCTGCTGCCATCTCTCTGCTGCCTTCCCTCTGCTGCCACCCCTCTGCTGCCATCCCTCTGCTGCCATCCCTCTGCTGCCATCCCTCTGCTGCCACCCCTCTGCTGCCATCCCTCTGCTGCCATCCCTCTGCTGCCACCCCTCGGCTGCCACCCCTCTGCTGCCACCCCTCTGCTGCCACCCCTCTGCTGCCACCCCTCTGCTGCCATCCCTCTGCTGCCACCCCTCTGCTGCCATCCCTCTGCTGCCATCCCTCTGCTGCCATCCCTCTGCTGCCACCCCTCTGCTGCCATCCCTCTGCTGCCACCCCTCGGCTGCCACCCCTCTGCTGCCATCCCTCTGCTGCCATCTCTCTGCTGCCATCCCTCGCCACCACCCACACCACTAAAAGGCCGCAAGGACACGCCTTGTGACAGGAGAAGACACAGACGACGGGGGGACAGCCACTGGAACCATGGTGAGTGACACTAGTGAGGGAGGGAGGGAGAGAGAGAGAGAGGGGGGGGGGGGGGGGGGATCAGAGGCCGGAGGCTGTATTGGAGAGGAAGAGAGCGAAGGGAGGAATGGAGAGAGAGACTGAAAGAGAGGTTGATATGCTAGTGAGTTAGCAAAATTAGCAGCGGGGGGAGGGGGGGATATAAGAGAGAGAGAGAGAGAGAGCATGCTGCATGATAGAGAGAGAGAGGATTGGCTTTGGGGATTAGGATATAGGCTAAACGTGGACGGTGTACAGTGGCCCAGTGGACAGCTGGGGGAGACGTGGACGGTGTACAGTGGCCCAGTGGACAGCTGGGGGAGTGAAGCCCTAGGTAGGAATGTTGGCACTACATGATTGGCCTCTGTAGTTGTTCATTGATGGCCTACCAGGTCCATCTGACCTGTAGTTGTTCATTGATGGCCTACCAGGTCCATGTGACCTGTAGTTGTTCATTGATGGCCTACCAGGTCCATGTGACCTGTAGTTGTTCATTGATGGCCTACCAGGTCCACCTGACCTGTAGTTGTTCATTGATGGCCTACCAGGTCCATCTGACCTGTAGTTGTTCATTGATGGCCTACCAGGTCCACCTGACCTGTAGTTGTTCATTGATGGCTTACCAGGTCCATCTGACCTGTAGTTGTTCATTGATGGCTTACCAGGTCCATCTGGCCTGACTTATTTGTACACATGGTAAATCCTTAGTGTTAAAGGGTAAGACCACTTTTTTTTAGAAGTTACTATTTGAAGGATCCACGGATCCAGTCCGGATTTTCTTCCTAATACAAATGGTAAAATCAACAGGAAGTTAACATTTTTATAAAAAATTGAATAAAACCACATGAGTATTGGTGATGCTCTATATTGTCTGAATCAACTTTTGTTTGTTTACACACACACTAAAAGAGTGACTTTGAGAGCTGTTTCAGAGTACAATGTATATCAATGAGGAATATATTTTTGAATTATCAATTATTTCTAATCACTGGAGCAATTTTTTTAAATTTCTTGTCCACATTTGGAGTTACATCATGGCAAGGTAACGACACAACCCAAACCTAAAAAAAAAAGTGGTCTTACCCTTTAAAGCAACAATCCTGCTAGCATATTCTAACATATATATTGTTAATAACCTACCAATATGTAGTAGAATAATGATGTTAGCACATCTATACAGTGGTAGGGGGGCGGCCCCACTACTCTTCTTGTATTTAGAACCTGGTGTCGGGGAGCACATACTGGTTAACAATGTCAATAAAGTTGAAGCACCTGCATAAATATCCCCTATGGCTGGCCTAGCCCAAAGCACACTTAGAATGGAATCTCTCTGTTTGATAGAGCACAAAGGTCTGATTCCGATCTCTTCCTGAAATAAGTATGATCAAAGGTAGGTGTTGGGTGTCAGTAAAGACTGATAGAAAGATAGCAGGATGCAGAAACAATGTCCTGTAATTTACCTGGGTTCAAACCAGTTCACATCCCCTCAGCAAACAGTGTAGAATGCAAGTATACTTTTAAAAATCACACCCGTGTGAAGTGAGGGGCGCACTTATCATCATACTGTACATCATAATACATAATTTCATTCCGGCCAATCGCAATTTCCGCCCTCATTGTTTGTCTTTAGTTCAATGTTTGTTTTGTAAACGCCATTGACAATGAAGGGAAAATGTATGTGCCTCATTTACGTCATATTGTCTCTTTATTGTTAATGGCGTTTAATGTTTGTGTTGGCACCATTTGTTTTTTGTCACCATTACATCACCTAATCAACATGAGTTAGACTTTAATTTATTAGCGCCCCTCACTTCCCCCAGGTGTGATTTTTTATTATATATGTACATATTGAACATTGCTTAGCCAATCAAATCATCGCTATGGGGTGATCAGCCAAAGCTGGGCATAGGAGGGACTAGCGCCCCTCAAAAATCACACTTGTGTAAAGTGAGGGATGCCCAGATTGTTGGGGGTAAGTTGATGTTCTCATGTCTGTGAAATGAAAAATGAAAATTATATTACAAAATGTATTTATATCAGTGAGATGACTAAACAAAGATTTGGCTGGGACGGAACATATATAATTAGGCTCTAAACAAAGCCATGCATTGGAGGGGATAGCGCCCCTCAAAAAGTCCACTTACTTTGTACCCACTCCTTAATGGTGAAGGAGGAATCCAAAAATCAGAGACCAAGATTAATTCCTCTCTCGCACTCTCTCGAAATGCCAACTTGCGTCTTGCACACAAGTAGGCCATGTATTACACACAAGTAGGCCATGTATTGCACACAAGTAGGCCATGTATTACACACAAGTAGGCCATGTATTGCACACAAGTAGGCCATGTATTGCACACAAGTAGGCCATCACAGTACTTGCACGTTCTGCTTGCGCAAGTAACAAATAATGACAGGCATGAAATACATCATGAGTGGCGTTCTGGACTTAATAAAGTCCAGAACGCTGCTCATGATGTATTTCATGATATTTACTTTCCAAAATATAACCATAGAAGACAATATAGACCCCTGTTACTGAACACAACAACACAACATGATTAATGAATATGACATTTAATTTTTAAACAAAAATACTTTTTTGTTAATGATGTATATTTATGCACCAAGTGACCCAAATGTGTCTTTGTAGCAGTGATGGTCGAGAGTGGAAGAAAGGAAGCAAGCAGGTTCTAGTCGTCACATCTGATCAGTTTTATTGAACAGAATAACTCAGTACAAGGCACCACGGGCAGAATACCCCGTGGAATACAGTAGAGTCACATCATGTCGCTAATCAGTGTGAACTCTCAGCAGTTCACAACATTTGCAGTATTTACTAACTTCCAAGATCCCGCCTCCCTGGACACAACAAGCTACCTCCGCTTTTATGGGAGCCAATCAAATTGTTTACTCTCACAGGATCTTCCGGTGAGAGGAGGAGGGACATGACATGTAGCTCATGTAACGAACTATATGTTTTATACCAAATAGGACTAATTCAATACCTATACTATATATGAAGTATGCAGAACACATGTAATGAAATAGTTCAAACTATATTGTTAACCAGTCTAAATGATTAAAGCCCAAATACACAGTAGGTTCATAGCAGGTGTAAGAGGAGAGCAGAGAGCCGGAAGCTCCCTGCACACACACACACACACACACAGCTGTTGATTTAGCAGTTTGAGATAGGAGCTGTCCCCCGAGTAGGAACTGACCCCCGTCACCCCACTGGGGTGTTTAACAGCATTCAACAAAAGGCTTTGTCTTTACAGCCTAATTGTAAATAACTCTAAGCTGTGTCACCACAGTATTGCACGTCTCAACAGGGGCGTAGGGGATCCTTGGAGTTGCCAAATATTTCTATATGTTCCGTCTGTGTTAACTGTCAGTACCTTTGTTCTCTTGGCATTGAACTTCCTGCATTCCATTTCTTCCGCCAGTAGCAGTTCCCTTCCTTTCTCTGCTGTATGCGAGATTAGGTAGCGGAGGTCAGTAAACACAATGGGGTGTCCTCGCCTTGATTTCCTCGGGACCAGAGTGAACCCCCAGAGTGTCACCCTGTAAGGACGCCCGCTAGGATCTCAAATTCTTTGGTGTCACCGTCGGTCTCAGGTTCGGATCCTGGCTCGAGTCTGGCTGTAGCTTGCCTCTATATCATCATCAGGAGCTCCATAGGGGCTGAGAATGCATGTTCATGAGTTCCGGTTGAAGCCCCTGATTAACCTATGTGAGCATGGCAGCCAGTTCCCACCTGGAACTCTCTGGACTGACTTTCCACAGATCATTGAAGGTCTGGTTATTGTGTTCACCACCATATATGTAGAGCTCTCCATGTAGGTAAATGCTGAATGAGAATGACCCCCAGCGTCTTTTTGGAAGAGGCTCAGAAGGTGTGCTCAGTCAGTGGTTGGTCTTTGTGTCAAACACTCTCCACACCCTATTATATCCATTCCAGACCCCAAATACAAACGTCTTGGTTCCGATGATGGTGACAGTTGCAGAGAGATGTGATGAAACAGGAGGTGGAGTTCCTCTTGTTCCAACTTGTACATGCCATTAATCCATCCATTCAGCATGTTTCCTCCATAGATAAACATGACCTTCCCCATGACACAGGCTGAGTGTTTCCACCTCCCCTCTGGAACAATCCCAGAAACTCTGGGTTTCAACCACATGTGGGCTTCGACATCAAATGTATAAAGCGCATTGTAAAGCTCCCCTCTCCAGTGTCCTCAGATGTAGACTGTATCTTCTATCAGTACAGCTGTGTGGCTGTAGCGCATGGAGGGTCACCGTCTCCTCTTCCACTTTTCATATATACTTTATTAAGAATTATTCAGGGTTTTACAATTTATGCATACATTACATTAAGTTACATGTTTCAATACAAAAACATATATATCAAGGCATTTCAATACAAAAGTTTTTTTTTTTTTTTTTTTACAATGTTAATAAGTGCCATGATGTCAGTTTCTTTTTACTTGAGTCAAGAGTTCTTTGTCTTTTCAGTTCAGTTTGTACTTGTTTGAAGACCACCTCTCCTGAGATGGCCTCCTGGTGAATCACCATGGCACACCTGGTTTTCCACAGTTTGTTCACCACTGTGCAAATAACGGTCCAGTAAAACTCTTGCTCTACAGGCAGACATTTTTTCCTCAAAGACCCCATACATACGTAGCAGCATTGTAATTTACCTTCATTTTAAAACCAATTTGTGGCATTTTCCCCCACACAAAACCGTCTCCTCTTCCATGTTCCACTGGAGGTAACTTCTTCCAGCATAAAGACACTGTGTTTAAGACATGGACATCCATCTTCTGATCCTTGTTCAGAAGTAGCCTCAGTTTGTTCCTCACTGCTACAGCGGCATGATGGGCTCGCTTTGGTCCTCCTACTTTGGAAACGGTCCAACATAGTACATCACTCTGTCTGTCTGTCTGTCTGTCTGTCTGTCCGTGTCTCTCTCTCTTTCTCTCTCGACGTGAACAGTCATTTTCAACACGGTGCATCATCTTGTATATTCTGTCATATATCATCTCATTTAGTCCAATCACAATTTGCGTCCTCACTTGTCAATGTTTGTGTTTACACAAACACTCAAAAATGGCCATTCATTTTCAATGGGATTTAATGTTTGTGTTGGACAAACACTCAAAACTGGCCATTCATTATCAATGGCATTCAATGTTTGTGTTAGGACAATTTGTATTTACACACACCCCTCACATAAAGCACCCAACCCTCAGGCTCTATAACATGGCCATCGTTCCGAGTACTCTATCTCTCTCTGTCAGCAGAGACAGGAAACGTGGATAGAGTAGGAAACAGAGTATAGCTTTGAAGGTGCTGCGAGAGATAGTCTTTTCATTTTGTTTAGTGACACCCCTAGCGCCGTTGTCATTACAGCATTGTTCTACACGGAAGGAATGCTGAAAAGACTGCTGCAGGTTCCTAATACCCAAAGATATTTTGGAATGCAACACTTGTTATGCATAAATAAATACATTTCCAGGGCCTACATCATTTTGGCGACTAGACATAATGTTTAACTAGCCTGGCGTGGCCAGACTACTGCGTAGATATTAGTCTGGAATCTCTGTGTGGAATCTGCATTTCCAAGAGGTGAATAAAAAAAAACCTCTGGTGATAAACACGCCCCATATGACTGTAATACTCAATACAGAAACAGCTCTTTGATGAACCGAAAATACATTTTCACGAGAGAACCCTGCATGCATCAGCATATTATATAGTGTCCCAATTCCAATTCTGTCTGCTTGTTTTTTGGTCTAGTTGCTTGGTTTCATAATTGTGTAAAACACATTTTTACAGTACAATTTTGACTGTCTAATTAGGACTCTATAGGCCAAATGCTGGGAATATGATTAATATTCGTATGCATTGTATTGACCAGTCATCAATAACAATGAATACTGTAGGGAAATTAAAGCTAGCTGACAAACAGACTTGTTTTGGAACCACACATTTATTTGGAATGGCAAATGACTTATTTATGTATTATTAAAGGCCTTGTTGGAGTCACAACGGTAAGGCTCTGCACCTGTCCATGTTCATGTTACAGTTCAGTGGTTTTCAACCGGTGGTCCTTGAGGGGGTTCCAGGTGGTCCCCTGCAGCTAAATGATGGAGAGTTGGTAACCAAATGGACCCTTAAAGATCTTGAACTCTTGAGAGTTACATTATTATTGTTGAACATCTGCATTATTTAATGTACAAGAATACACAATTAGAGAAGGTAGAAGAATTGTTAGAATGGAACTGTGGACAAAATCTTATCCAACGACAACGAAAATATTCTTTGGGTCTGAGAGGCTAAATGTCATCAAACGGTGTTCCGTCCGTGGCTCAAATGCAGAATGAATAATGGGGCCTTGATATGAAAAGGGTTGAAAAAAACCACTGTTGCAGTTGATGCATACTGTCAAGAATGAAAACACAGCACATGATCTCAAATCACATTTACTTTATTTGTCAGAGTTGGAGACTTTATATAATTTGACAGGACACTGGTAACTGTCAAAGCAAAATGTCCACGTCTATTCCCTTCTATTCCATTCTACTCTATATTCAGTGCTTCGTATACAAGGCTTCTCAGTCACATACATGAACATATCCCAATAATACTCTAACCATCATCTTTCCACACCAGTGATTCTCAACCTTTTGAACCTTAAGGACCCACCGTGCATTATTAGGCCACAGACCCCCCCCCCCCCCCCCCCCCCCTCCCCATATGATATGTGTTCAGTTCCACGTGTATAAACTCTCAGATGTACAGACCCATAAGAATCCATTTCCATCCATCCATCCACTAGCTATCCATTCCTAACTATGAGTCATTTAGCTTCGTGACCCCCTGGAACCCCTCGATCAGAACCCATATGGTGAGAACCAATCTTCCACACAGTAGTGCTGTATATACGCAGCAGCGTGACTGTATCTCCAAAACGCAGCACAATACAGTTCAGCCTGCCAGACTGAAGGCACACATAGACAGTATTCTCCAGCACACATTGATCTGATAATGGATCCACAGTAGATTCAATATTACAGTACTTTACTCCCTGTGTGGCCTAAAGCAATCACTTACAGTTACAAACAGAGAAGGCATCTCTGCTGCTAATGTATGCTCCGTTTATGATCAGTTTATTGTTTTGTTGGATGAGGAATAGAATACAGAATCTAACTCATAAAAACAGCAATGAAATTATGTATAAAACATCTTATTTATAAGGACATAAAGCATTTAGCCTATGCTAGTCCATTTCTCATGGGTTTCGATTGGCCTCCTATTTATTGATGATGAACTGAGAAGCCATGGCATGCACTGGCAATGTATAATAATTCAGTCATTTTGCCATCTTTGTTATTGCATATTATTGCATATTACATTTCCTCACTCAATCAAAAGCTTTGAACGTCAGACAGAAACTGCAGAGTCACTTAAACTCAGAGGTTGCTAACAGTCACTGCATTTAGCCATATTGAAAGGCAGCCAACAATGTCAAAGTAAAGTTATTTGCTTATACATACATACTGTGTGTGTGTGTGTGTGTCACAAACGTGTGCGCGCACGCACACGTTTGTGACGTTAGTTATATGTAGATGTAAATTTACGCATTATGCAAATGGTGTTGCTGCATGTGTTTTTGCATGTGAATCTATGCACGTGTGTGTGTGCGTGCATCCATGCTTATGTGTTTGTGTGTGTTTGTGGGAGTGACATTTTGTGGATCCCCAGGGCAGAGGTGATGCCAGGTGGTTTAAGGATGACTTGTTAATATTTAATGCCGCAGGCTCAGGTTGCATCATCTCGTATGTACCTGCTGATCGAGTGACTCCCTTCAACAGTCTCCAAAATGTCTCACTTAAAGGGATGAGACGTTGATACCTGAATGGTTTACACATAAACTAATCATTTTAGACGGTTTCTAACAGAGACGATGCAGAACACGTAGCAGCAGTGTGATATGTAATGTACAACAATACACTCCCCTTCCTAGCCTCGGATCAAGTCCCCCTAAAGCCTTCCCTCACGTGCTTCCCTTTTCTTTGTCTCCCTCTCAAGAGCTCGATGTACTTTGTTTTGCGGGGTGGTGTCGTGTACCACAAATAGCAGATCTACAAGCTCACAATATGTTGCAGCATGACAGTGGCCTGTATGGGACGACAAGTGAATCCCTCCCACTCTGAAACAAGAGCGTGACAGCAGCAGATAAAGTCTGCTGCTCGCTGCATCTCAATTCCTCCAATCCCTCCCTAGCTGCTGCTGCCTTGTGATACACACTGTACCTGTATGTCTCTTCTCTCTCTCTCTCTTACACCTCTGGTTTTATCACTCCCTTCATTATTCTCTTCAGTGGCTTTTGATTCTTTTTTTTACCAGCCCAACAACAAGCAGGTTTTTTTCTGCCTCTGGTCATGCGTTTAATGCAGAGTCCTTCAGCCCTCGTCCAATCTAGCGGAGGCGTGTCTCCTCTGTCTCGCAGGCCTCCGGACTGCAGTGCAGATGTAGGGAGTGGTTGTGGATGTGGATGTGGGAGCTTGTCAGGGGGAAACGCACCTGAACAGGACGAGATCAACATATAGAGACAGAGAGAGAGAGAGATGGAGGATAAACAGCATATGAGAAAAGGTCATGGAAAACAGACATAGACATATACAATACTGTACAATACCAGTGCAGTCAGGCAAAAGAAAACAGCCATTACAAAGGCAGAACATTGTTACATACAATACAGTTGACATACTTGTCAGACACATCAATTTAGCAATATTACACGGGTGTGCATTACTGTCATTATGGCACGCCTGCATTGCTGCAAAATCTGTAAGCAGCGCTGCCAGCGCAGAAGTGCCATTAATGACAGTAACGCACACCCTCTCGTGTAATATTGCAATTATACCCTTAAAGTTACCCTTAAAACTAAGATAGTCGCCAAAAAAAATGTCTTTAATGACAGATGAAGCCACTACGACCACAAATATCCCAAGAAACTAGCTAGCCTCGCCACCCAGTCTGCTTCGCTCTGGGGGAACAACATGGCTGAATTCTTTGTTTTAATTAGGTGTTCCATGATGCTGGTTTGAAGCACGGCTAGAAGGCTGATTCAACCAATCAGATTGCTTCCTCGAAACGACCTGTTGTATAATCATTGTTAAACGAAACAAGGCCTCTACCAAGCGGTTTCCTATATGATAGCTGATATTGAGCAGTACCTCCTTGCTAACTGTTTGGTCCTCATTTGGAGAGGCCGGCCCATTTGAAGACTCTCACCCTCACAACCAACTTGTGCACGTGACCTGGCCAAGACTACCAAAGTCTTAAATTTGCATCTTCCAGCCTCTGCCAATGTGGCCGACGGACGTTGGCAGGAAAGAAATATGTGCTTCTATTGCCAGGAAGTCGATGCAAAGCCATATAACACACGCCTTTAATTTAAACCTTCTTGTCACATGATGGCGGCCAATCGTTTCCCCTCGTAGAGTGATATAGGATGATGTGGCATGTTGTTTGTCATGTGACACTGATTTAGAGCCCTGCCACTTTGATTAATCAAACTTATTATGTGTGAATATAACGATGAGGAGGGAAGTTCAAAAGAACACAAACAAGTTCAACTCACACTATTTTCTCACAACGTTATGGATACAGTTATATTGTCCTCAGTGAGTGGAATATTATCTACCTGACTAGCCAACTATCTATCAGCTGCAAATGGTGATGCATGTATTGAGAGAACCGATCAGCCTGTAACTCTCCAATCATAGGTTGTACAATTCCCAATTGTCTCAATTTTGTATTATCACACAATCACACAAATTGATATACACATGAACTCTGGATTAATATTTCATAATATATCATATTTTTTATATTCCATACAAATAGGCTACAATTGGCTTCTAAAGTTTGCCGGACAGACCTGTGCATTAAATAATAAAATATAAAAAAGAAGAATGGTACATCCGACAATCACATATTGCATCTACACAATGCAGACCCTAAAGCAATTTCACCCAGGCCAGGGGCAAAAATTTGACAAATGTCGCAGAAACCTGATTTTTTTTTTTTTTACCAATCTAAATTAAGTACATGTGATCTCGGGAGTCATGTGACAGTGAGTATCAAATAGCTTTTTGATATTCCATATCTGCCTGTGATTGTCCATCATCTGTGGAAGGGGCCTATTTTTGAGCCTCTGAACTTTTGATTTCCACATGCTCCGTCTGGTTTTTGGTTGCCAATAACCTTCGCCAACCCGCTCTGCCTCCAATAGGTATAGGCTTAGTCCCAGTTTAAACCCGCTCTACCTCCAATAGGTATAGGCCTAGTCCCAGTTTTCGAAAGGTGGCACACCCCGTCTCCTGTTCCAGTTCATTTTCTCATAGTTTTGTTTGATTGGTACGGTAGCAGATCTGAACGGGAATCACAATATGACATTATATGACATTATCTTTATTTGTGTTTCCGGATGCTGTTCACGATGCAACCATTGCAACGTGATGAACTTGTGGATTGGCTACTCTCGATGCGAGACACGATGCGAGGCATGATGTGCAATCAAGTATAAATCAGGCTTGTGTTGTGTCTGTTTTCTGGTGACTTAGCAACTAAATGAGTGCACGCACGCACGCACGCACGCACGCACGCACGCACGCACGCACGCACGCACGCACGCACGCACGCACGCACACACAGCGGCCACCAGATGTTTCATTCCCCTGTTGATGACATTTAAACATCTGAGTGTCGCTCAGCATCATTGTCTAATTTCCGAATCTCCCATCAGCCCCCATTCCATTCAATAAGCGTATAAATCACATAGATGCAGTGTGCACGCACACACGCACACACACGCACACGCACACACCAGACTATTTTGTCCTCTCGCACTTTCTGTCCAGTTTGTCATTTTCACTATTGTAAAATGTATCAATTTAAAATATAAGAATGAAAAAGGAATGGTTTTGTACATACAAGGTTTCCACCCGACTGACAGCAGCCGTATTGAACTGCATATACAAGCCAAGGTTGGTCTGATGTTGAGTGATTAATATTACCTCAGCAACTGATTTACTAGCATGTGTTGACTACACCCACAAGACCCAACACACACACACACACACACGCACACGCACACACACACACTGTAGCTAACCACCACCATGTATCACTGACGTCTATTTGTGGGTTGCAATGCCGCTACTTACATTAATGAGCTGAATATGCATTTGTTTATGTAGGTGCGAGTGTGCGTTTGAGTGAGTATACACTACGCGCCTGCATGTCGCATATACTGTAAGCTTCTGTCCATGTGTTTAGCCTATATACAGTAGCTCTGTGTGTGTGCGTGTGTGTGTGTGTGTGTGTGTGTGTGTGTGTGCGCGCACGTGTGTGTGTGCGTGTAAATGTACTGTATCAATGAGTACTAGTCGTGTAACCATCAGATGTCCTATAGTGACATACAGTAAGGTCATTCATGGCTTCTATTACTGTGACCTCTATTCCTCCTATTCTCAGTTGTCAAAGCAGATTGAATTTAACCTCTTGACATGTGTGTGCGTGCGTGCGTGCGTGCGTGCGTGCGTGCGTGCGTGCGTGCGTGCGTGCGTGCGTGCGTGCGTGCGTGCGTGCGTGCGTGCGTGCGTGCGTGCGTGCTAATCCTATAGTTAGGAGTGGGTTCTTTAATTTAAACAAATAATCTATTATCTAAGGATGGCTAATTATTTTGTTAAAAATGTGAAATAAGTTTTGTTACGTGGTGGCTTACTTTTGTAATGTGTGTAGCTCAAAAATCGGTGAAGTAAAATGGCAATGTTTAGGTACTATAACTTTATTAATCTATTGTACCTTTGTAATAATAATCATATCAAACGTTATTTCAAGATGCTTATGATGAAATTAATTTCTTCTTTCATCTATGATCTCAAGATAGATTTATCTTTATTCTCATTGCTGTACTTTATTTAAAGTAACTATATGTAACTGAAGGATTTCTACAGTGCCAGTTAAGTATATTCTAGAATTACTGTAATCTCACGTTACAGTATGGGTAAATGTTATGTACGGTACATTAGTAGCCTATATGTACAGGCCACATTGTCGTTTGCTAGGTGTGAAATGACCTGGCTGGTAGCATTCACAAAATAATGGCCCCCTTGTTCTCTATGACAAGACTTGGACTTCCCACTGACTATCTAAATAGTAGTCTTATTGTGTAGTTATTACCCAGCCATGCTGAGGCTAGTGGTTTCCAGCCGTGTGCCATTAAGGGCCAATCAAACACTCCACCAGCTGAATTCACTAATGAACACATCAATCAAAGAGGGGTGCCATTTGTTCAGGGTGACTGTAGGTATATGCTAATGTACACTACACCGCCAGCCATCTTTCTAAAGCAGTGATTCTACATTTTTAACCACCTGAGCCCAATTTAATTTGTTGTACGGCCTATAGCAGGGTCATTATTATAAAATGGTCTATGTTAATGGATGATATACCAAATGAATAATAGACAGTGACAGTGTTTGGTCACTGAGGATCTTTTAATGCCCTGATGGACTGAAGCTGTATTGAAACGCATTTAAATGAGTGGAAGACAAATGAAACAGTGTGTGTGTGTGTGTGTGTGTGTGTGTGTGTGTGTGTGTGTGTGTGTGTGTGCGCGTGTGTGCGTGTGCGCGCGTGCGTGTGCGTGCGTGCGCGCGCATTTAATTCATGTTAATTTCATGAACATGAATGCTGTTGACCAGATCGGTGATGTTCGGAGGTCTTTTCTGATTATCCGGTGAGTGCGATGGGAACATTGGCGTTTTCTAGAGCAAGGATTGGCCTTATTTCAGCTCGGTAGCATTAACACTAATACTAATACACTAATGCTCGGTAGCATTAACACTACTTCATAGTGGAATAGCCTGAAAACACCCGGCACCCAAGCACCACCCACGTTTGTCCACCAGGCGGCACTCAATGTGTTAAAAAGGGACGAATCTGCCACAGGAAAAAAGAATCCCTGGGGAGATTGGTCTGGCACTCCTCAGTTTGAATTCCATTACACTCACCCCAGAATTGTGGGTGACCAATCAGAGCCCTGCACTATTCAAAGTGAGATTTATTTTTGACATTGGAATCTGTTTGTAAATGCCCCTTAGAAATAAATCTTCCACACTAAAATTCCAGACTAATATCTACACAATGATTTTAGTCTGGCCATGCCAGGCTATTTTTAACCTGCTCTGAGGGAGGCTGAGGCCGAAACGCGCTATCCTGCTTGTAGCTGAGCAGCACCCACTGCTAAAGAAGCATTCAGAGTAGGAAGCCAACCTGCTTGTTTTCCAGTTAGTATAGTGTACTCAGTCATGAGTCATGACGAAAGGTCAACAGTTCTGGAAACGCTTGGAAAAATGTGGAAGAGAAGATGGAATAGCATTAACTATGGAATAATGACATAGTTGGGCGAGGCGCTGTTCAGTGCCATTGGTCAACAGTAGACGACTGTGTGGTGAATTAACGTGTTGATTCACCTCCCCTAGATAAATAAGAGTAAGAAAAATAAATGACATCACAAGAAGTATATTAATTCCAGAAACTCTTTGACCGGTGAGGGAATGACCCTGTTGCGTGTTTGCAGTGTGTCTGTCTGTCTGTCTGTCACCTTCTATCCTCAGTGTCTGTCACCTTCTATCCTCAGTGTCTGTCAGTGTCACCTTCTATCCTCAGTGTCTGTCAGTGTCACCTTCTATCCTCAGTGTCTGTCTGTTACCTTCTATCCTCAGTGTCTGTCACCTTCTATCCTCAGTGTCTGTCTGTTACCTTCTATCCTCAGTGTCTGTCACCTTCTATCCTCAGTGTCACCTTCTATCCTCAGTGTCTGTCACCTTCTATCCTCAGTGTCACCTTCTATCCTCAGTGTCTGTCACCTTCTATCCTCAGTGTCACCTTCTCTCCTCAGTGTCTGTCACCTTCTATCCTCAGTGTCACCTTCTATCCTCAGTGTCTGTCACCTTCTATCCTCAGTGTCTCACCTTCTATCCTCAGTGTCTGTCACCTTCTATCCTCAGTGTCTGTTACCTTCTATCCTCAGTGTCTACCTTCTATCCTCAGTGTCTGTCACCTTCTATCCTCAGTGTCTGTCACCTTCTATCCTCAGTGTCTACCTTCTATCCTCAGTGTCTGTCACCTTCTATCCTCAGTGTCTGTCACCTTCTATCCTCAGTGTCTGTTACCTTCTATCCTCAGTGTCTGTTACCTTCTATCCTCGGTGTCTACCTTCTATCCTCAGTGTCTCACCTTCTATCCTCATTGTCTGTCACCTTCTATCCTCAGTGTCTCACCTTCTATCCTCAGTGTCTCACCTTCTATCCTCAGTGTCTGTCACCTTCTATCCTCAGTGTCTCACCTTCTATCCTCAGTGTCTCACCTTCTATCCTCAGTGTCTGTCACCTTCTATCCTCAGTGTCACCTTCTATCCTCAGTGTCTGTCACCTTCTATCCTCAGTGTCTGTCACCTTCTATCCTCAGTGTCTCACCTTCTATCCTCAGTGTCTCACCTTCTATCCTCAGTGTCTGTCACCTTCTATCCTCAGTGTCTCACCTTCTATCCTCAGTGTCTCACCTTCTATCCTCAGTGTCTGTCACCTTCTATCCTCAGTGTCTCACCTTCTATCCTCAGTGTCTGTCACCTTCTATCCTCAGTGTCTCACCTTCTATCCTCAGTGTCTGTCACCTTCTATCCTCAGTGTCTGTCACCTTCTATCCTCAGTGTCTGTCACCTTCTATCCTCAGTGTCTGTCACCTTCTATCCTCAGTGTCTGTCACCTTCTATCCTCAGTGTCTGTCACCTTCTATCCTCAGTGTCTGTCACCTTCTATCCTCAGTGTCTGTCACCTTCTATCCTCAGTGTCTGTCACCTTCTATCCTCAGTGTCACCTTCTATTCTCAGTGTCTGTCCCCTTCTATCCTCAGTGTCTGTCACCTTCTATCCTCAGTGTCTGTCACCTTCTATCCTCAGTGTCACCTTCTATCCTCAGTGTCTGTCACCTTCTATCCTCAGTGTCACCTTCTATCCTCAGTGTCTGTCCCCTTCTATCCTCAGTGTCACCTTCTATCCTCAGTGTCTGTCCCCTCAGTGTCTGTCACCTTCTATCCTCAGTGTCTGTCACCTCAGTGTCTGTCACCTTCTATCCTCAGTGTCTGTCACCTTCTATCCTCTGTGTCTGTTACCTTCTATCCTCAGTGTCACCTTCTATCCTCAGTGTCTGTCACCTTCTATCCTCGGTGTCTGTTACCTTCTATCCTCAGTGTCTGTCACCTTCTATCCTCAGTGTCTGTTACCTTCTATCCTCAGTGTCTGTCACCTTCTATCCTCAGTGTCTGTTACCTTCTATCCTCAGTGTCTCACCTTCTATCCTCAGTGTCTGTCACCTTCTATCCTCAGTGTCTGTCTCCTTCTATCCTCAGTGTCTGTCACCTTCTATCCTCACCTTCTATCCTCAGTCTGTCTCCTTCTATCCTCAGTGTCTGTCACCTTCTATCCTCAGTGTCTGTCTCCTTCTATCCTCAGTGTCTGTCACCTTCTATCCTCACCTTCTATCCTCAGTCTGTCTCCTTCTATCCTCAGTGTCTGTCACCTTCTATCCTCACCTTCTATCCTCAGTCTGTCTCCTTCTATCCTCAGTGTCTGTCACCTTCTATCCTCACCTTCTATCCTCAGTCTGTCTCCTTCTATCCTCAGTGTCTGTCACCTTCTATCCTCACCTTCTATCCTCAGTCTGTCTCCTTCTATCCTCAGTGTCTGTTACCTTCTATCCTCAGTGTCTGTCTCCTTCTATCCTCAGTGTCTGTCACCTTCTATCCTCAGTGTCTGTCACCTTGCTGTTCTGAGGAAGTTCATATAGCCTGAGATTTACGCAGGCATTTTTCTACACTGCCAATCCCCTGCACTCTTTATCAAGGACACATATGTGTGTGTGTGTGTGTGTGTGTGTGTGTGTGTGTGTGTGTGTGTGTGTGTGTGTGTGTGTGTGTGTGTGTGTGTGTGTGTGTGTGTGTGTGTGTGTGTGTGTGTGTGTGCGTGCGTGCGTGCGTGCGTGCGTGCGTCCGTGCGTGATGCGTTCTTGACTGAGCTCTGCCATGTGTTGGCACGCATAAAATTACAATGGTACTCTCCCTCTAAGCATCCTGTTCAGACAACATGGGAATATTAAGCCAATCAGCCATGAGGGTCACCCCACTAAAATGACCCTGGGGACTGGAGGAGGTCGCCTTGGCAACAGCTCTTCCTCCCTCCCTCGCTCCATCCCTCCGTCTCTATCAGTCTCCTCATCACATTACTCATCTAGTAAGTCTTACGCGCGCACACGCACGCACGCACGCACACACACGCAGTCATATTCACACATGCAAGATGTTGGATGTAAAGCAGCGTATGTGCATATGACGCAAGAAGGCGAGGCGATGAAAGTCGAACACGATTGACGTGCATGCTTCGCTTAAAAATAGACCTACCCTGAGTCTACTCACGAGAGAGTGCAGGGAAGAGGATGGAGGGAGGGAGTGTGCGGAGTGAGGGAGTGAGGCAGAGAGAGAGAGGCGAAGTGAGGGAGTGAGGCAGAGAGAGAGGCGAAGTGAGGGAGTGAGGCAGAGAGAGAGAGAGAGAGAGAGAGAGAGGGTGGGGGGGGGGGGGGGGGAGAAGCATACACTAGTAGAGGACACAGAAAGGGGCGTATTCAAAAGGGGGGGATGGGGAGTAAAAGTGCCGCAAAGTTGCAACATAGGCCATTTTCTCCCGCTAGCTCGCGGCGCTAGTGATGCATGTGCCATTTTGTGCCCAGTCGACACTTTCCCTGCCCCGCGGCAGGTGTCTCGATACATATTTGATAGTAAGGGCAGCGCCGGCGCACGCACGGAGGCACCTCCCCTATCTGTTGAATCATGGGCGTTTCGGTCAAGATCCAAGCTGTCTGGCGGGATGTGTCACACAGAGGACACCGGCTGTCTTCCAGAGACGACTGCCAGCATAGATGGACTGTAGCGTGCCGGTTCCCAACCTGTGGGCTGGGGCCCCACTGGTGGGCCGCGAGGGAGTTGCAAGTATCCCCCCCCCCCCCCCCCCCCCCAAATAATTGGCAAACAATACGATTTAATTATGATGTCACACATCGATATCAATAAAAAGAAAGCAGGGGCTCGCAACTCACTTTAAGATGCTCCAAACAGGCATGGCAGAAAATACGACGGTCTTTGTCATATACTTGACAAAGGCCGTGAGGTCGAAACTTATTTTTGGCCTGCCTGTCACTAAATAAAGTATGGAGCATCTTAAAGTGAGTTGCGAGCCCATGCTTTCATTTTATTGTTTACTGTTTCTACAGTTTTGGCTGTGCACCAATGGAGGATGTGCGTTATTTTTCTTGTAAATACCATTATTACCACAATACCATTTATTTTTACCTTTCTAACCTTGAAAGATCAGTTTTAATTGTGATACCGATAAATAGGAATACTGTGTTAGTTCCATTGATCCGAGCCCGAACACAATAGTTTTGATTGATCATTAAAATCAACTCACACGAGGCCCACCCATGGAAGCCTTTTAAGTGGTCAGATGGGTGGGCCACGAACACAGTTTCGTGGCCAAGTGGGTCCTGATGCATAAGGTTGAGAACTGTAGCGTAGTACCATATCCAGGTCTACTCGGATGTTGAGTGGAAATAGAATCCTGATTTATAGCCTACTTAGGCCAAAAATAGCTTAGATCGCTATTTTTTGGTGTGGTTACACTGTTGTACGACAGAATACATTTGCCACTTAAAACCACATTAGCCACAAAAAAAACCCTTAAACCCTATACTTAGTTGACCAGATTCCAAAGGGCTCTATACATAGGCCTTTAATCACTCCATTACAACGCATTGAGAGCTTGTCGATCTGCTATGTTTGTGGAATGTTAGCCCCAGGATAGGGACCAGGGACCTGCAGGGAGTGTTAGAGGGGCAGGGGCTGAAATGGACACTTTTGGACACTATGGGCAGTATTATGCGTGTCTTAAGTACCAGGTCTTATTACTTAACTTAAGACCTGGAGGCGTGACTGATCAATGCCATTTGGCTATTCTGAGTGGCCAAACAGCATTGACCACACCTCCAGGTCTTAAGTTAAGTAATAAGACCTGGTACTTAAGACACGCATAATACTGCCCAAATAGCGTTGTGAGCTTGTAGATCAGCTATTTTCGGGCGTAGCCCAGCACTCTTTAGATAGAGATGCGGTGACAGGTGTATACGACAATGGATTTGTTCAACGCAAAATACTGTGTGCAACTTCAGGAGACTTCGGGGAAAAAAAGCAATTCTCCTGAAGGCTACATTCCGGTATGGCATGGAAAGGAGGGTGGCATTTGCATTTCTTTCACCATGTAGTAAACGCTACATTCGTGGTCTGGAAAGCCCCCTTTGATGTCTATGTGTGCACGTCCCTGATAGGGATGCTAGGGTTCAAGTGGTTAGGCAGGCAGGAGCCAAGAGGATGGAGGCAGTGAGACGCTACAGTAATTGCACAGTCACTTCACAGTCACACACACACTTGAAACAGTCCCACTGATCTGTCCCTGCAGTGGCAACACTGATGGGTGTGTGACGGCAGCGGGTGCAGCGCAGCAGCCTCATTCTGTCACAACAGGAGCGCTGCACTGGAACAGGCCCCGCACAGACACATCCACAAGGACGAGTCTCAGAGGAGAGAGAGAGGACGCTGGGAACAGTTGTGGCACGTGCGCACGCGCAGACAGATGCAGCCTTTTTCATCAGCGTTATGCGCACGCGCAGCCGGGCACTCCACGCTGTGCCTATACACACAGTGACAGAGGTATAGCAAAGGTCCACAGGTCCACCATTTGCTCACCTTCCTTCAGTGTGTGTGTGTGTGTGTGTGTGTGTGTGTGGTGTGTGTGTGTGTGTGTGTGTGTGGCTACTTCTGTGTGTGAGCTGTTGTATTAACTTACTATACACTCAGAAGATCAGATGATTCCTGGAAGGTGCCGTTTCATTAGTCGGATGGTGCATTATTCCGACGGCGCGTTGGTCCAACTCGCCGCGTTACTATGGGCCGATTCATGCTCCTATTTTACCGCTGTAGTGCCGGAATGATTTCGGCTTGTCAGAAATTTTCAGTAGCACCGAAGAGCCGACTTTAGGACGGTACCCGCCCCCCCGAACCTCAAATGACGTCACATTGTAGGCTCTACAGAGCCGAACCGACATTTATTCGGCTCTAAAATAAGAGTATGAATCGCGCCTAACCCTGTCTCTAACCCTAATATGAACCGCATGCGAAGCCACGTAGTCGGAGTAATGGGATGTCGGAATTATGGCCAGTCCCCTCCTGGGAAGAGACAGTTACAGGTCTGTCTTACTTAGAGGTGCTATAGACTACAACTACAATGTTCAGCTTTAGAGTTACATGTAAACTATATATATAGCCTACAATAGGCTACTTAAACACTATATAATATACCCTATAGGTGAGCTGGGTTTGTTAAGGTATGAAGACATGGATACTGTGTATAAGTGAGTGTGTGTGTGCCGTTTGATCACGCTTCCAGATCTCTGTGCAGGATCCCTACTGTATGTGTGAGGGTGTTTTCAGGTGGGGTGGGGTCCTTTGTGTGTGAGGTGGCTGGGTGCAGTGATAATGATCTTGGTGCTGAGGTTGCCTAGCTAGCATAGCACCGGCTCAGCTAGCACTCTATCACACTGACTCATTGGGCACGGCAGTGGTAGCAGCAGTAAGGCACGCACGCACTCACGCCATGCACGCCATGTAGTTGTAGGCACACACACACACACACACACACGCATGCACGCCACACACGCACACAAAACACTATTCAAAAACGTTGTGAACTTGTAAATGATGCACATCCAATCAACAGACATGCTGACGCACATAGGTTCACACATGATGCTGATAGAAGGGCGGGCTACTACGTCTGTGTGGTTATCTACACACAGAGGCACACATGCACACACACGCACAAGCACACACACACACACACACACACACACACACAGACATGGACAAACACACCTGCACACATACATGCTCAGACATGCATGCACTTATGTTGCACGCACCACTTTCTCTGTCTACATTCACGAGCACGCACATCCACACCTACTCAGCCATACTCTCTCTATCACACACGCGCACACACGCGCGCACACACGCGCGCACACGCACACACACACACACACACACACACACACACACACACACACACACACACACACACACACACACACACTCTATCATTTGGAACAGAATGGGGGCAGACACAAAGCAGTGCATCTGGTCTGGGCTGCAGCACTGCTGCTGACAGACACTATACGTTGTGGGTCTGTGCACACATTGAGTCAGCTGTGGTACAGGTTCTATTCCTCATACTGAGCATAGCTGTCGAGGCTGGTGACACTGTCACTCAGAGGGATGACACTCTTGAAGAAGTACAGTACTGTATGTAGCCTATAATAAACTATAGTAAACAAAACTCTCTCCCCATGCCTTCGGCCTGGTGGAGACAACTATATACTGGGAGATATTGGAATAACGAGAGCTATATAGTTCAACAGGACAGGGCAGGGCACTGACTTTGGGCACTATCCTGTAGCCTGGCTTGGCCAGACTCATACCGTGGATTCACTGACGCCTCCTCCCCGCGTCTGGCCAAGCCAGGCTACCTATCTTGCACCTGCGCCGCAGCTGTTATTCCTATAGTTTCCAACCGACGCAGATGTCATTTTCACACCTGGCGCCCACATGGTATAATTACCAAATGTTTGTGTGCTCGTCTGCACATGCCCATGGGCGTCTTAGTCGTAATACGAGATGTGGTTTGGCGCGCTTTTAAGTACATTGGCGAAAAGTCAAAATGGGATTGTGCATAGACAAGCCCCGAGCTGGTCTAAGCACAATCAAACATTCATTCAGGATCTGGGAGGGAACATGTTGTTCACTAACAGCCTATTGTATACTTATTGCTGATAAATATGTTCAAATAGCTCTTGTCATTTAAGAATGTTGTGAATCCAATCCATAGCGTCCTGGCTTTCTTTATCTATTTGTATCATGTCAAATATTTCCATTTCGGGCTCCGATGTCTCTGTCATGCTTTAAAAAGTGTTTTAACCCATTTTTGGGCGGGAACCCCTTTTGGTGTTAGCATTATGTTATGCTTTAGCTATTGAAAAATAGCAGACCTACAAGCTCATAGCGCGCCACCGAGTGGCGCGCTATGAGCTTGTAGGTCTGCTATTTTTGAAAAATCGAAGAACCACTGACATAGAAACAGCTTTTTCAGAAAACTGTCAGGATGTAGAAGACATTTTTAGAATTGGATCTCAGGTCAAAATGGATTAAGAACATTAACATTGAGCATGTGATTATTACTACTTACATATCTCGTATGTCTCTTGGACATTAGTATGGCAAACCCATCATGAAAAGGGGAATTCAGGACGACACTCAGATTGATTTTATATCCAAATCACACCCTACTTGAATAATTCAGAGATTAAATACAACCCCCTTTGCACAATGCACCTTGCTTTGCCCCTATGAAAAATTGATGCTGCAAACCAATGCAGTTTTACCCTGTGCCATAGAATCTATGGCATAGATGATCTAATTCTAAATACATATATGGACCCTTTATCTCATTACTCTATAAGACAAATTAATGTATTGAGACATCTATATCTAGTCATGGATCTACAGTACATGTATGGAGGGATTTCTCTGTCTATACCTGTATGTAATGTATGTATACAGTATGTGTTTCTGTCCCTCTGAGTACCGTCTTCTCCTGCACGTGATTATTATTTTATTCTACAGTATCTCCTCGCTTTTTCCTTTTTCTCATCTGTAAATATAGCTATTTATATTTGCTGATGAAATGTATATTAATAGTCTATCTTTTGATGAATTGAATACATAGGACGACACTGGGAACAAGTCCCCAGAGGACATTTTTGTGTTATTCTTTTAGCCAAAGTGTTTCGCTGTAGCCAACCGCAAAAAACTGCTGTTTTTTGGCTAATAATAAAGTATTAATGAAACTACAAAACCTAACGTTTGTGTCATGGTGTATAATGAAGGAATCCTCTCTCTCTCTCTCTCCCTCCACCCCGGCCTATCTCTTTCTATTTTTTGCTCTCTCTTCTCTCTTCACCCTCTCCATCCCTCAGCCCCCCGCAAGGTCGTTCCCAAGGACACCCTGCTTGCAGCATCCCCCTCCCTGATTGGCTGATAGGACTTAAAGGGCCAGTTCCCCCACTGAGTGCATGGCCCGTTGCCTGCACTGCTATACCACAACACTGTCCCTCCATCACTCCTGAGGCTGCTTACTGTACTGGACATACATGCACGCACACACGTCACGCACACACACGCACACGCACGCACACGCACGCACACGCACACGCACGCACGCACACGCACACACGCACACAAATATAGTGCCTCCACACTGAGCATCCTGTAGTGAATCATAAGACACACTGAGCAAGCACTAAATGGTCACTGCATTACCTATACTTACTTACTATACCACACCACGCGAGTGCACATGCACGCATTTGAGAGCACACACATACACAATATTGTCAATCAAATGAGATGAAAGGTTCCTACTGTACCATACATGACAGGCCACAGATCACAGGTGACATAAGGTGCTTGTCAGCGAAACCTTATAGTGTGCGCATGCACGCACGCACGCACGCGCACACACACAAATACACACACACACACACACACACATGTGTAAAGTGCAGTCTTGAGCCATGCTTCATGGAGCGAACAGCGAACACTTCCCTCGTGCTGTATTAAAGTGAATGTGACACACTAGGAACTCAGCAGAGCCGAACAGCACCGGGCACACAGTTTCCAAGCTGCCAGTGCCAGAGCAAACAGTCAGCAAGATTGCCGTTGCAGTAAACAAACAAACTGAGCTAAATGTGCTGTACGGCATTCAATGATTTTCATATCTGCAATAAAACACAAAACAATTATTATGGCTGTTCAACAAAATGTGAAAAGCTTAACTATTTCAACGCATGCCCGAGATAACAAGATTAATCTACCTTTGCACAGGTCGCCATGCCCGAGATAACGAGATTTGATTAGGCCTAATTGACGTTAATCGCACGTTTTTTAGCTTCGTTGCTAGCCACCACTATAGCGTCCACATAAGAAACACGCACGCCGAAGCATGCACGCCGTCTTTATTGACATTATGGCTCATAATGAGATGAAATATAGGCATGATCAGCACCTAATAAAACATTAATTCAACCTCCCGCTAATCAAAACACTGATCGCATTGCTAGTAGGCCTCGTTGGGCCTCTGCCGAGCCGGGGGCTGGAGTAGTTTCACTTTCAGCCAAAACAACAAGGCCTCTTCTTCTCTACTCGTGTTGCAAATTCGGCTGGCACCTGCTACCTACCGCATCTACCGCCCCCTGGCGGTGAAAGAGATGAAAGGTTTTTATAGAATAATATTCAACCAACTCTCCAACTAGAGTGACATGACGTGTGACGCGTGCAGCCGTGCATCAACATGTTCAGGTATCGATAGCATTGGCCGAGTTATTCCTTGGGTGAAATAGCCCCCTCTTCCTCATCCCTCTCTCTCCCGCTCCCCCACTCAATCCTCTCCCTCCCCCTATCCATCTCCCCCCCATCACCACCATCTCTCATTCTCATCCCTCTCCCCCACCTCTTAAAAGGCTCATACGTACTCTGGTTTTATAGGTGATAAGTTATCACCTTCACCTGTCACCGCCACCTTCATAACGAGTCGAGGCCATTACTCTCTCGCGGATCATGCTCTCCATCTCTCTCCCTCATTCTCCATCTCTCTCCCTCATTCTCCATCTCTCTCCCTCATTCTCCATCTCTCTCCCTCTCCATCTCTCTCCCTCATTCTCCATCTCTCTCCCTCTCCATCTCTCTCCCTCTCCATCTCTCTCCCTCTCCATCTCTCTCCCTCTCCATCTCTCTCCCTCTCCATCTCTCTCCCTCATTCTCCATCTCTCTCCCTCTCCATCTCTCTCCCTCTCCATCTCTCTCCCTCATTCTCCATCTCTCTCCCTCATTCTCCATCTCTCTCCCTCATCTCTCTCCCTCATTCTCCATCTCTCTCCCTCGTTCTCCATCTCTCTCCCTCATTCTCCATCTCTCTCCCTCATTCTCCATCTCTCTCCCTCGTTCTCCATCTCTCTCCCTCATTCTCCATCTCTCTCCCTCATTCTCCATCTCTCTCCCTCATTCTCCATCTCTCTCCCTCATTCTCCATCTCTCTCCCTCGTTCTCCATCTCTCTCCCTCATTCTCCATCTCTCTCCCTCATTCTCCATCTCTCTCCCTCATTCTCCATCTCTCTCCCTCGTTCTCCATCTCTCTCCCTCGTTCTCCATCTCTCTCCCTCGTTCTCCATCTCTCTCCCTCATTCTCCATCTCTCTCCCTCATTCTCCATCTCTCTCCCTCATTCTCCATCTCTCTCCCTCATTCTCCATCTCTCTCCCTCATTCTCCATCTCTCTCCATCTCTCTCCATCTCTCTCCCTCACTCTCCATCTCTCTCCCTCATTCTCCATCTCTCTCCATCTCTCTCCATCTCTCTCCATCTCTCTCCATCTCTCTCCCTCACTCTCCATCTCTCTCCCTCATTCTCCATCTCTCTCCCTCACTCTCCATCTCTCTCCCTCATTCTCCATCTCTCTCCCTCATTCTCCATCTCTCTCCATCTCTCTCCATCTCTCTCCCTCATTCTCCATCTCTCTCCCTCATTCTCCATCTCTCTCCCTCGTTCCCCTTCCCTCCTTTCACCTCTTTCGCTGACCGAGCCAACGGAAACTGTTGCCTAACAACTGCGATTTGCGCTGCCATCGGGCATGTCCAGTCAATATATTCAGAAACTGTTGCCTAACAACTGCGATTTGCGCTGACATCGGGCATGTCCAGTCAATATATTTGACCGATTTTGACTGACGTCAGACATGTCCAGACAGACCCACCTGTCTGCCACAACGTCAGCGCACTGTAGATGTAATGATGTGAGACAGTGGGGGTTGTTGGGGGACCTGCGGCTGCCACAGGAGGTCTTAAATCCAATTTAAGCCAAGGACAATACCATTAGGTCTAGCTCAGCCGTAAGGATTCAATTTAATATTTGAGGCGCATTTATGCTGTAGCTTGGAAAATGGCACCTCTTCTTCAATACTGGAAGAATTCCAAAACTGTATTCACGTGGAATGCCCATGACCTTTTCGTGTAAGTTAACCACTGTCTTTTCAGTGGTTAAAGATCCAAGGAATCTAGACCTAACAAACAATAATGTGGGGGAAATAAAGAAAAATAAATCATATAATTTAGAATAAGAAAGAAAGATATTTAGGCCTACAGTAAGCAGTTTCCGGTGATAACTTAGACCTTTTACTTTTTACAGGGGCCAGTCATATAGGCCTGATTTATACTGTCTGTCTAAAATGATTGATGTTCAACCTTTTAGTTTCAAGGACCTCCAGTTTGATATGCATGTTGCCATGCGGTCACCCATTTGATATGATGATTATGTAAAATGTGAAAATGTGTTCATTTAACTCTGGGAGTGTACAAATGGAACCAACTGGACCCTTATATCCATTTGGTTCCGCTTGTACACTCACAGATCGAGTTACACACCTGCAGGAACCCACGGGGGTCCTCCTCGGACCCCATGTTGAGAACCAGTGGTCTAAATGAAGAATTAAACAATCACAGTATACTGTATAAAGTTCCAGCATCAACACCCCTTCATGCCAGGCCTGCCTGCAGCCAGAGAACCAAGCTAAAGGCTCTAACCATGCAGTGATGTGTGACGTCAGCAAGACAGAACCTGCAGGGTCTGCTCGTTGTTGATAAATAATTAAAACACTGACATTTTGGACCCACAGATGATGTTTGTTTTAAAAGAGTTTCATTTCAGGATATTCTGGTGTTTCTGTCAGTTATGAGTTATAACACAATTACCCCGTAGAAGGTTTATGGACCTATTTTAATGTGATAGGCTCACAGCTTTTACTGTCACTGCTGTGCTCATCTCTCTCTCTCTCTCTCTCTCTCTCTCTCTCTCTCTCTCTCTCTCTCTCTCTCTCTCTCCCTCCCCCATTAGCTTGACTGCATCTCTCCCCACTATACTGTTCAATGCAGCAGAAGCTATTAAAATAGCTTCATTGTTCTGTTAAAGAGCTTAATTTCTTTGTGCATTCGCCAGTTATGAAGTGGTAACTGTGGCCATATCATTGTCAAGTCCCCCAGGGAGCCATCACTGACTGCACTGCATGTTTTTACACATGTAGTCAGTTGAACTTCAGTATAGGGGTGTTGTCACGTGTCAGTGCTTTTGCATAAGGACACTTTATTTGACAGGACTGCAGTAGGAATTAACATTTCCTGCCGGCATGTTTTCGGGGACCTTACCTCAGCCTGCCAGGCAAAAACTACAAAATGCCTACAAATCGCAGGTCATTCGACCGGCCATCTTAAACCGGAAATAAGAGCGCATCCTGTCCGTCGCTCAATCGGGTCGGAAACTACTGTAGCATGCAAGACGATAATATGCTAACCGGAGTGATGCGCCAGCCTTTTATTGGCATCCTAAGAGCATACTTCTTCTCATCTTATCAAATCAGAGGAGATCGAGGCCATTATGGGACTCTATGGAGATCGGATGACCGTTTTTCGACTGTTTTTGTTTTCTCTCGTTTGTTTCAAGATGGATGCCGTTTCAGGTCATAGACGGGTGCCATAAGAGGCCTGCCGTAAAGTATAGTGTCATAACCCGTCGCAAGACGGCCATGGCAGGTATAAGAGATAACCTTTTGAACCCGTCTAATTTCCTGACGGGATGGCAGGAAATGTGTTTTAAACCCCAGACCTTTCTGGTAAGTGACGGGGGGGGGGGGGGGTCACCTATGACCATTTCTGCATGGCTTTTTCCATTTCCATGAGAATCCATGGAGCAGTGCCCTGTAGGCCAGGTGTAGCTAATCAGCTTAATGATACACCCCAGTAATGGCATGTGCCCTCTGTGGAGGACACTAACCCCTGTTCCACGGTGGTGGTGGGGCACTGTGGAGGACACAAACCCCTGTTCCACGGTGGTGGGGCACTGTGGAGGACACTAACCCCTGTTCCACGGTGGTGGTGGGGCACTGTGGAGGACACTAACCCCTGTTCCACGGTGGTGGTGGGGCACTGTGGAGGACACAAACCCCTGTTCCACGGTGGTGGGGCACTGTGGAGGACACACACCCCTGTTCCACGGTGGTGGTGGGGCACTGTGGAGGACACAAACCCCTGTTCCACGGTGGTGGGGCACTGTGGAGGACACTAACCCCTGTTCCACGGTGGTGGGGCACTGTGGAGGACACTAACCCCTGTTCCACGGTGGTGGTGGGGCACTGTGGAGGACACTAACCCCTGTTCCACGGTGGTGGTGGGGCACTGTGGAGGACACTAACCCCTGTTCCACGGTGGTGGTGGGGCACTGTGGAGGACACTAACCCCTGTTCCACGGTGGTGGTGGGGCACTGTGGAGGACACAAACCCCTGTTCCACGGTGGTGGGGCACTGTGGAGGACACTAACCCCTGTTCCACGGTGGTGGGGCACTGTGGAGGACACTAACCCCTGTTCCACGGTGGTGGTGGGGCACTGTGGAGGACACTAACCCCTGTTCCACGGTGGTGGTGGGGCACTGTGGAGGACACTAACCCCTGTTCCACGGTGGTGGTGGGGCACTGTGGAGGACACAAACCCCTGTTCCACGGTGCACGGTGGGGCACTGTGGAGGTCACAAACCCCTGTTCCACGGTGGTGGTGGGGCACTGTGGAGGACACAAACCCCTGTTCCACGGTGCACGGTGGGGCACTGTGGAGGACACAAACCCCTGTTCCACGGTGCACGGTGGGGCACTGTGGAGGACACAAACGCCTGTTCCACGGTGCACGGTGGGGCACTGTGGAGGACACAAACCCCTGTCTCACGGTGGTGGGCAGGAACTTTATGCCTATAACCAGAGGCCCCATGATCGTCTATATTTTTGATATCATGATTCATGAGCGATGAACAAAAGCTCTCTTTCGTAATGTGGGGAGATACAGTATTTTCAGACAAGCTGTTAGCACTTGGCATTTCATCTTTTTGGAAATTAAAGAATTACCAAGCATTACACGAACAACCATGCTTAATCCCTGGATAAGCGGCTTAATGGCAAAAAGGCATATTTTTAGATATGTACATGTATATTCGCACACTGTAAGTTTCTACATAGTTTCTTTTATAGCTTATCTTTATATTTCTACCAAATCATGTCTTTACTGTTGCTCTCAGTGTAATGCATCAACCACAATGAGACAAACAGAAAAAAGAGAGAGAGAGAGAGAGAGAGAGAGAGAGAGTGTGTGATTGATTTCAGCCATTTCCAGAATTTAATCACATTATATAAAATAAATCATGTGCTTAGAAGGGATTGTTTTTTTATAGGGTCATTTGTTTGTGTGCCCGGGTATCTCAGTGG
>NC_136811.1:15315486-15425826 GCF_951216825.1 Electrona antarctica
ACAGCGTGTAAGAAGGTTGTTTTCACTATAGGGCCATCCCTAAACCCTCTTGTCCTCCATGAGACCTTAGTTATTCCATGGTAACTGATCCCTAAACAACGCTCTAATGTCACTCTTTCCACACGCCGTTCCCCGAGGAATGTTTCCCCCTACGCGTGCTCCTTTATCTCTCTCTCTCTCTCTCTCTCTCTCTCTCTCCCTCTCTCTCTCTCTCCTTCTTTGTGCCCGTTCTCTCAATCTTCCTCCCTCGTTTGCCCAAGTCCTTCATCAACATCCTTTCCCATCATCAACGGTGACAGAGTCACACATGACAAAGCCTCTCGTACTGATTTCAGATT
Source organism: Electrona antarctica (assembly GCF_951216825.1). Lineage (NCBI taxonomy): Eukaryota > Metazoa > Chordata > Actinopteri > Myctophiformes > Myctophidae > Electrona > Electrona antarctica. The sequence goes on from NC_136811.1 coordinate 15,315,825, forward strand.
TCTCCCTTTTTTTGTTGGTCATTCACCGAGACAAGAGAGATTGCCAGTCTTTGCCCTGCTTTGGGGCTCACAGCAGACCCCCCTCCTTAGGAAAAGGGCTGTCTTTTCCAGTCATGCTGTCTCATGGACCTGATCATTTTAAACTCTTTGTTAATTAAACTATGATGCAGAAACTTAATACACCTGACCGTGGATCCAGACTCTGCATACACTTAGGTTTAGTGTGCTACCAGACATGACAGGTTGAAAGTCAGTAAGGAAGCAATGTAATTAACAGGAGAAAAATCGCATTTAAACTGTCACAGTTAAGATATTGTTGCACCACCATGACAATGGAATAGTCTCAGATCACAGAATATTATAGCATATGCAGTTTTAATCACATTCTTTGTTCTTCCATTGTGCTCTTGGTCAGAGGCAATACTGTTACGCGATGCGCATTCCACAGAATGTCCAGGGTTCCAGTGAGGTGTCTTATCTAGACTTCTGTCTCTTTTACCCTGATTGATAGGGGCCTTGCTTGGGCAAAGAGGGTCATTGTAAAGTCAGCTAGAAGGCAGGAAGGGGGTTCGCTGAAGTGTGGGCTTAGGAAGGAGGCCTGGTAAGGTTAGCTAATTATGACCAATATCCATTGATATTTAAAAATGATACAAGATACATATTTGGGCAACCATGTATTGACTGCGGCATGGCTACATCTCTCTCTCTCTCTCTCTCTCTCTCTCTCTCTCTCTCTCCTTCTTTGTGCCCGTTCTCTCAATCTTCCTCCCTCGTTTGCCAAGTCCTTCATCAACATCCTTTCCCATCATCAACGGTGACAGAGTCACACATGACAAAGCCTCTCGTACTGATTTCAGATTTCCCTTTTTTTGTTGGTCACTTTCTGCATTTTCTCTCAATACATAGTTCTCTCACTCACACACACACTCTCTCTCTCTCTCTCTCGCTCTCTCTCTTTCTCTCTCTCTCTCCATCTCTTTCTGTCTCCCTCTCTCTAGTCTCTGTCTGTCTGTCTGTCTGTCTGTCTGTCTGTCTGTCTGTCTGTCTGTCTGTCTGTCTGTCTGTCTGTCTGTCTGTCTGTCTGTCTGTCTGTCTGTCTGTCTGTCTGTCTCTTTCACTCCCTCTCTCTCACACTCTCACTCTCTCTCACTCACTCTCACTCTCACTCTCACTCTCACTCTCACTCTCTCTCACTCTCACTCACTCTCTCTCTCTCTCTCCCTCTCTCTCTCTCTCTCTCTCCTGTTCTGGGTGCTGTGAGTGGAACACAGATTATGTCAGGCATTTCTAAAACCGGATTAGCTAGGATCACCTTCACACACATGCACAGTGTGTACAGTGACCAATAAATACACAATGACACATCAGGATAGACACAGATATGCCACGGACACATGGGTAATGGGCACACATGCGCGCGCACACACACAAACACACACACACACACACACACACACACACACACGCATGTGTCACCCATTACACATATGCACGCGCGCGCGCACACACACACACACACACACACACACACACACACACACACACACACGCATGTGTCACCCATTACACATACGCACACACACAACCAGTGTCTTGACTCTAGCACGCATACTGCATGACACAGTGAATCGTCAACATAATGCTACAGAGCAATGTCCGAATGCTTCGACTCAACAGTCTTCACATGTCACAGCACACACACGCATGCACGCACGCATGCACACACACACACGCACGCACGCACGCACGCACGCATGCACGCAAGCACGCACGCACGCACGCACGCCCTCAGTCACTCTTGGTCTTGGCTGAATGTTGTGCTCTATATCCAATCCTGTCGCTGACACACTTCAAGGCCTACAAATTGGCTCCATGGGAAAAATAGGATGACACAGCATTGTCTACATCAAAGCCTCTCCTCCCTCTATCTTTGCACCAGTGTATCTCTCTGTCTATCTCTCTATCTATCTGTCTACCTGTGTGTCTCTGACTCTGTCCCTTAATCTCTCTCTCACATTCTCCTCTGTCTCAAAGTGTCACTCTCTCAATGCCTCTCTCTGTCTCCATCTCTCTCTCTCTCTGTCTCCTCTTTTATTCTCCCCCTCACCTCGCCCTCTCTCTCGCCCATCCCTCAACTTCTCTGACTCAGCAGTAACAGACAAGGTCACCTGACTGTTGTTGCTATGGAGACCGAGAAAGGGGGGACTTTCCCCCCTCCCCTTTCTTTCTTCTTCCACTGCAGGGCAGAGAATGAGAAGGCGATGGGGGGGGAGAGAGAGAGAGAGAGGGGGGGGGGGGGGGGGGATGAGAAGATATGAAATAGACAGAGAGCAAAAGAGAGAAGGTGAACAGAGTGAGAAACATGGATGTATGGCAGAGGTTAAGGAAGGGTACAGCTGGCGGCCATTTTGTTTGGAGCCAGATTGAAAAACTTTATTCGCAGCATATGAGCTGTGACAAAGGCACCCTCACGGGTAGCAGCAGCATACTGTGTTCCCACCTCGGAATCAAGTTGCCTCCGGATCTTTATCCGTACTGCAGGCATAAATGTTGCCTGCATCATATTGACACATAGATAGAGTAGCGCACACTGTAGCACAATACAATTCATATAGAAGTTATATCCATTTATACTAAAACAACAATGACAGTTATGGGATGAGACAGATAGAGCAGCATCACACTGTATCCTCACTCCTGACCCAGTATGTTACAATGTACACACATTTCACATACTCCAGTCAATTGAGGTATTCAATTCCATTTTTTTTAAAACATACTTTTACTGCAGAGTTCATCTGAGTTCTTCTTCCACCACTGGCAGAAACCCAGGGGTACACAGACTGCCACAGACAAGAGTAGACTACACAGCAGACTACCCTCTGATGTCAAAGTAGATCTTTGCATATATAGCCCAGTCAGTCCTTCATTCATTCACATCAACAATTAAATTACATACTGTGTTGCTAGCTACTACTACTAGCTATAGCTAGCTAGCTCAAAACTGCATGTTCTAAGTCTAACACATGGGTGGGGTCTGCCACTTGGGGTGACGCAATAAATTCCAGAGCGTTTTCAGACAATCCCATAACAGTATTTCCCATGTCAGTCGTTTTCAATTACCCACAACTGTAGTGAACTCTGAATGATCCTTGCTGTGTGGGGTAAACCACTAAACACTGGCTATTACATGAATAGATAGATACATGCTAAAATAAGGTCTCCTAAATTGGGGCAAGTTCGGTTTCCACATCAACAGTAAGTGAGTCACTCTTCTCTTTATTGTAGTAATTACTTCCTGTATATTACAGTGGTTCTGTGACAAGACCAGAATAGCAGAAAGCAGAGAATAGCCTACATCCGTTCAGCCCTGATGCTGCATGGTCTTACACAGTGAGTCATTCTGTACATTTACTGCTGCACTAGTATACATTGTGTTCTACAAATTGGAAATACATGTCGCTGCCCTTGTTTCCTTTGTGGTATAGCTGATTTCCTATGTTATTTTAGTCTGTGGCCGTGGAAAACGCCTGTGTGGACACTGGACAGCTGTTTCTGTTGGACTCGACATGATCGATCCTACTGTTCTCACTGTCACTTTGATAAAACATCTGACACAGCACAGGATGTGTGGTGTGGTCCTGTGCTCTGACTGCCCTGCTGCGATGCTGCGCGGTCCTGGCACTCGTGCAGCGCAGGAGGCATCAGAGCTGAACGGAAATCTCCCAGAGGGCCAGGCCAGCATGCACCATTCTGACATTTCCCTTGCAAATATAATAAGCACATGGAGGCATGCTGCATGTGTGGCGTGAGTGAGTGTGTGCCCACTACGGTATGTGCATATGTGGCTAAATATATGAATGGCTTTGTGTGTGTGTGTGTGTGTGTGTGTGTGTGTGTGTGTGTGTGTGTGTGTGTGTGTGTGTGTGTGTGTGTGTGTGTGTGTGTGTGTGTGTGTGTGTGTGTGTGTGTGTGTGTGTGTGTGTGTGTGTGTGTGTATTCATCTGTAAATTGAGGGTTTTTACTCAGCGTGTAAAGCTTCATAGAAGGCCATTCTCTGGTGCTGTACAGTATGTAGGCCATCTGTCTCCTGCTATCCACTCCTATGTCCTCCTATAGCCTACTTCTCTCTCTCTCTCTCTTTGCCAATGTACTGTCTTTCTTAACTAGCCTCTACACCAAATCTCTTCGGTGAAAATAGCAGATAGTGAGGCGTTGTGAGCTTGTGCATCTGCTATTTTTGCAGAATGCTTGCCCATTTTACTTGGGGTCAGTGTCATTATGTTTCCGACGGCACGTTGGTCCAACTTGCCCCATCACTCACCCTGTCCCTAACCGCACGCGACTAATGCGCCGTCGGAATTACGAGCGGATCCCTTTTGACTGTTAATCTCTTATGAAATCAAGTGGGTTCAAGTGGTTAATCCTTTATTTATTCAGGGTAGGTGCGAGTATGAATGTTCATTTTAAGCAACACCCTGCGTCACTCATACTGAGTTACACACATTCACACCTGGGAGCTGCCCAGTACAACCACAGTCTTTACTCTCACTGTTGGTCACTGAGCAGCCTCCACTGGAGCAGTTGGGGGTTCTGTGTCTTTGCTCAAGGGCACTTCAACGGTTGAGGGAGGGGTAAGTGTTCACTTCCTCAGCCAGATTCTTCCGGCATGCCGATTAAGGGGCTCAAACCATCCGGTAACAAAAACTCTAAGCCAGGTGTTGGCAAGTAAGTTTGACCTCGGGCCAAACTCTTTCAAAGGTCTCGCCTCCCGTTGGTCTCGGTTCTCGACTCGGACTCAACCCCCTCCCACACTCGGTCTTGACTCTGACTTGCCCCCCCTCGGACTTGGTCTTGACTTGGACACGACTACAACACTACCTGGAACCTTACAGTATATACAACCAGTAAGACGCCTGAGGGCGAGAGGCGACCTCGCCCTTTAGGGCGAGAAGCGACCTTGCCCTTTAGGGTGAGGTCGAGTGCACGTATCCACCTCATTGACGGCAGACTGCTGGTTGAGCGCTGGCGCTTTGGCATGTGGGGTCAGATCAACATGGAATGAATTCTGTACTGGCCATATAAGGAGCATGTCTTGAGTGTACAGGGTTTGATGAGGTCAGATCAACATTTGAAATGTCAGAACAGGTCAGCTCCATACAGTATATGGAGATCTAAGGGTGGTAGCGGGGACATTCTCTTGAGTTTACAGGGTCCAGGTAGGGCCAGGCCTTAATTATCGGGCCTGTTGAGAACTCTAGTTTTCGCTGGCTGCCGGGCGCGGCTGCACTAATAACTTTGGGGCAGGCCTGTCTACAGTTTGAATGGACAGGTGGGCCTGTTGAGAACTCTAGTTTTCGCCGGCTGCACTAATAACTTTGTGACAGGCCTGTCTACAGTTTGAATGGACAGGTGGGCCTGTTGAGAACTCTAGTTTTCGCCAGCTGCCGGGCGCGGCTGCACTAATAACTTTGGTGCAGGCCCGTCTAGAGTTTGAAATTTGAATGGACAGGTATAAGTCAAAAGAGCGACATCGAAGACGAAGGATGGATGGGGAAGGATCAACATATGGAATGTCAGAACAGGTTCTGAAATATGTCCATATATAGAGATCTAAGGGTTTGAGGTCAGATGTAGAGTTGCTGGCCAATAGTGATGACATCAGGGATCTCCATATGTGGGCTTAACTGCGACAGCAGGTCGCATTTACTATGACATCAGGGTCTCCACATCTCCATCCCTGATGTCACGAGACCTCGGCACCATATATATGGTGCCGGACACACTAACTGACGGTAAATGCTCGATTCCATAGTTAACTAAGTATATTGTTATAAAAGTTAATACATGTGTGTGGTATAACAATAGATAGAAAACCATGTGGAAATAAAATGTTACAGGTACAGGCCTCAACCTTGACTGTGGCACTAATAGAGGATATTTAATGTAGTCTTATCAAAAAGTCATGCTCCTCTTGCAGTTCTTTCATGGTTCAAAGTCCATGAAAACGGAGAGAAACAATGTATCATTTAAGGCATGTAAAACACGGCTTGAGAGAGTTTTTTCATCCAAAAGTATAGTTGACAGTGAAAACATACAACTATTTGTTATACGCGGTTTCTTCAATTCAACGCTGTTGCTGTCCATATCCTACCTAGACTGTCAGCTATTACAAAATAATTTGTCAGGCCAGATATTATCGATGGCAGGCTATAGTTCTGGCCCACACGACGCCTGTTGCCTACTGCCTACTGCTTTAAACTTTAGGTCACTGCTGGCTGGCACTCATAATTGAACAGTGAGTTTATAAATTTCAACTCATTCTTTCATCCAATCCATCTGTCTGTCTACTGTATGTAGGCTGGACAAGAACCGCTGCTAAGTACATGAATGTAGCCAGGGCTACATTCTAGCCCTGCCTACATTCTAGTCGACTGGCAGGGCTGCCTACATTCTATAGTCGGCTGGCAGGGCTGCCTACATTCTATAGTCGGCTGGCAGGGGTGCCTACATTCTAGTCGACTGGCAGGGCTGCCTACATTCTATAGTCGGCTGGCAGGGGTGCCTACATTCTAGTCTAGTCCTACATTCTAGTCGGCTGGATGTAACCTTGATCATTCTATACTTCCCATTAGGCACTTTTGGCAGTAGTTACTTGGAGACAATGGCTTCTCTCTACCTTTGTCTTCCTCTCTCGCCTTCTGTGACTGTCAAAGCCACTATCAATCTTTGTTTTATGAAATGAATAAGAACACAATACAACTATGTATTGTATTGTACATACGCAGATGAGAGTGAATCGGTACAAACAGATAAATGTCAAGCATGAATTCAGCCTAAAATATAAACGCAAACGCTAAATGCATGCTAAATGCATGCATTCATCAACCTAAATCCCATCCTTCTGATGTTAGATCAATAATATAGTGTGGCTAAACAGTATAGTATGACATAATGTATTTGTGGCTCAGTGGTTAACACTGTTACCTTCCGCCAAGATTGTCCTGTGCTTGACCCCATTGAACTGGGGCCTTTCTGTGAGGGGTTTTCGTTTGCATGTTCTCCACATGTTCATGGTTTCTTCCGGGTGCTCTGATTTCCTCCCACACCAAAAAGTCATGCATATACAGTAGGGACATACAGTACTGTCTGTACATCTGCCAGGGCCCTTGGGACTGAAGCGTGAAGCTGCATGTAAATTCAATGTCGTTTATAAAACTGTGTGGAAACAATTCAGAGATTTTAAAAACAAACTGCATTGGAAAAACCTCGAACAGCAGAGTGGAGATCATTTGTTACTGCCCATGCCAGCTGGCATGGAAAGGCAGTAAATATAAGTAATCATTGAAAACCCAATGCACAGACTTTAGGACTGCCCTTCATAAACTGGGACGTATTGGCACTATACCAGACGTCTTCGACTGTCTGGCAACACAAGTCTGCTCCAAATAGGATGAGTTAAATGCAGAGGACAGATGAATACAATGTACATAGGACTGTCGCAAAACAATCTGCAACCAATTTGGGTGAAATACTGTTACCTTGCACCAGATTCCAAATGTGTCTGTATTATAATTAAAGAAAAGAACGCTGCGTATTGAGAGAAATACAACTAATTTGTGTACACTGTTCACAACTTTCTGTGCTGCAAAGAGATATCTTTGATAACCCTGTTTATCTACTTGCAGTGCATCCACCCTTTTCAATCACATTTTCTACCACCCCTCATTTAGCCTAGATACCAGTACTACTGTATGCAAGCTAAGCTAAGCTAAGCGTATATGAGCAGGCAGGTTAGTCTCCATTGTCAAAAGCCTAGTATGTACTAGCCTGGCTAATAAGCCAGACTCAAATCACACTTTTTGCCAACGGCTGATTCGGTCTGGCTTATTAGCCAGGCTAAGTATGTACCAACTGTATGGACACAACAATAATGTATATCTACAATGACACAAATACACAGGTGTGACTGACTGTTTAGTGCAGGGAAAATAAAATGAATAGGCTATAGCCTAGATGTGACACAGCATTCAATCAATTTGTGTCTCCTGTCTGTGTCTCAGTCATACTTTGTCTGCTATAACCATGTGCGTGTGAACACACACACACACACACACACACACACACACACACACACACACACACACACCACGCACGCAGCCAAATGCCCCTTGCATTGAGGTGAATCAGGTGATAATATGGAGGAAGTGCACCGTTAACATGCTGATGATGACACAGGAGGACTATCACGACCGAGTGCTTCATATTTATCACATCATGCAACACACAAAAAACACACCGTTGAACACAGATGCACCACATCAAAGAAACAACACAATCACGACAGCTAGAATCTAACCTTGTGCGTCCATTTCTACACAAACATTTCAGCCTAGAGGCGCGCGTGCTGCCGCTGGCCCGCAAGCCTTGGAATTCTGCAGTATGACAGGAGGGGCAGCGTTGCCTTTCTATTGGCCCGCTATAGGGATTAACCGCCGCGGGTTGGTCGGTGAGTTCACCGCCGACGAGACGCTCGGCCTTGTAATTGGCTAGTCGAAATGTCCGTGTCCGCTCGGCCCGAACGGGGCGGGGCCATCTCGCCACTCACGACGCGCTGCTGCTGCTGCTGCCGGGCCGGATCTCCTTTCCACCACGGGCGGAGTGGTACGTGGGCAAAGAGAAGGGAGTACTGCGGCAGCCGGCAGAGGCGCGGAGGGGCATCAAATCCTAATAAAAAAGGTAGGAGTGCGGCTCATTAGTTCGGCCCGTCTCTCTCCCCCAAACTATCAGAGAGGAGCACGAGAAGGACCCGCATCCTGGCGTGATGCTCCGCTTGAGACCGCAACATTTCTGTTAAAGATTGTTAGCCTGACCTTTTTTCATGGTTTGAGAGACAATCAGCTTTATTTTCTCCCAAAAGGAAGAAAGGAAGGAAGGAAGAAAAGAAACCCTCATTTTGTCTTCGCCTTTTAGAGGTAGGACACACGTTGCCTTGCGTCTTGTACCAGCTCGTTTTTTTTACATGACTTACGTTACTAGGCAACACACACAAAAAGAACATAATCTGTTTTGTGCCGTTTTTTGAAAGGGGAGACCGTTTTGCTATAATTCAACCTGAGGGGCTGACACACTTCTCAAGCTTTGCATCACCTGCGAGGAGAACACACACGTCGCCAAGATGGGGGTAAGCCTGACGATTCCAACTTTCTTTTGGTTTAAACTGCATTGATGATAAACCCAGCTGAAGTGGCCTATACATAGATAACGGCAGAATATAACCATTAATCAACTGAATGAAGAACAATTGGCTGATCGTGTCCGCTAGCTGTCTCATGTCTTCCCGCCCGGAGAGAAGAGCCCTGCTGATGAAGGAGTGACATTGAGTCTAATGCGGAATTCTGTTTTAGCCCCGGTCTATGCGGTCTGCGACAAACTGCATGTGTGACGAAACTCTGCTGTCTGTCATAGTGCTGCAGACACACACATCCGTGTGTGTGTGCGCGCGACACATTTATTATAAACCACTATAAACTTAATTGTGTTGAACCGAAGGTTATTATTATTAGTATTATATGGGACTGTCCGTGTCCTCTGTCTGGATATGATGCTCCGTCCTCGCGGATGTCAGCCAAGGGCAGTCATCTCCTGATTCTTTCTCAGAATAGCTGGGGTAGAAAAGTAACCGTTTTAGAGTGTGTGGTTCAAGCACCAGGGGGTGTTGGCGATAAAGATGTGTCTTTCCTGCATTATGGGCTCGTTATCTAGCGGCACAGCGTGGCAGGCCTAATCGGTTTATTCTAGAAAGCTCTGTAGAGAGAGAGAGAGAGCGAGAGAGAGAGAGAGAGAGAGAGAGATCTTCATCGATCCGTGTTTGTGCCGGTGTTATTTCCTGCGTATGAATTAACTTTATTGGGGCTCAAGGACGAAGGTTCCACCATTACAGTTATACAATATGCACCTGGGACTGGGAGTTGGGGGAGCTGTTGGCAAATGATGATGATGATGATGAGGATGAGGATGATGAGGATGCCGGGCGGTGAGCCGGTGAGATGTTGAGCTCACGGAGTCTGTATGGTAGCGGCGGCAGGAGGGGGAGGGGTAGGGGGGGGAAGGGGGGTGTCAGCACGCAACGGCCATGATGACCCATGCGTCATAATGCGGTTACCAGGAATAAGCGCTTCACCAGCTTATTTCCCCTTTAATTTGTGACATAACAGGAGGCTCAGTAATCGCCGGCAGTGAACACACACGAGCCGGCATATTAAAGAAAAGTATATAATAGGCTACTTTTATATACCGAGGTGCGTACCTGAAATTTGGCCAAACAAATCGATCCGATAAAAGCTGCCATATATATAGGCTATATTTGGCGCGCAGTGGAGAGACCGCGACGTTACATCACATTTCCCTTGTAAATGAACGAACGTCCCCCACCCAGTGTTTGCTGGCACTGTCTGTACTAGCTTACTGGAAAATTCCGAGATGCAGATGTTGCTGCTGGCAGCTGCAGCAGAGTGGGCTATTGCGCAATGTTTCGCCCCATCACCGTGTTGCGCACGGGAGTTGTAGTTCTTTAACCTCCGTCTGGTCTGCGACGGTGTTCTGACTGTAGTTCTTTAACCTCCGTCTGGTCTGCGACGGTGTTCTGACTGCGGGATGAAATGATGTGATTGCATGACGCTGCAGATTCCCTATGGTGCTGACTGAACTCAACTGGAGTCCTTCGAGACGGTGTCAGACATTGATAAAGCGAGGAACATTTATCGCCTGTGGTTTTTATCGAGCCTAATTCTGGGCAAAGAAAAATAAATCAGACAGTGAGAGTCTGCTCATCCTTCTGGATGGGAGAATCCAGCAGGCAGCATCAGCCAGCCAGCCAGGCAGCATCAGCAGCAGGCATGCAGGCACTGCGTCAAACTAGGATGCAGAAAAAGTGCTTACGCATGTGCTGCTGCTGTGGAGGAGTCAGGTCAAGCAGAGAACGTGAGAGTGAGCCAGCCATGCAGGGAGAGAGAGAGGGGTGGTTTTGAACATTCCTATATGATCAGACAGTTATAAGAACATCACTTCTTCTTCTATTAATGCATTGCATCCCCACACACACTGGCCAGTGGCCACACACTATAAGCATGACGCCACGACGCATGTGCGTCCTCCATGCATGTGCGCGGCATGCAGAACCAGCTGTTCCTTCTCACAGAGGCCGCAGGATGCATCGCACGCGGCTTCTGCGTCAAAAGGGAGGCGGGGCATCTCATGTGGAAATTCCCTGCGAAGGGTGGTGATAGGCTGGCAGCGTAGAGCCACGCAACTAATGAACCGGGGGCAAAAGAGCAGTAGAGGACGGTGCCACAGACTTGGGATGCAAGTGAGAAATGCAACCATAAGCTAGGCCATAGTGCTCTCTCTCTGTCTCTCTCTCTCTCTCTCTGTGTGTGAGTGTGCTGCACTTGGACAACTTGTGCTGGTGCAGTATAGCCCAGTACACTCTGGGGGAAGACAGGGGGGAGGACATGCAAATGGAGGAAAGAGAGAGGTAGAGAACGCAGGTCGATGATGGAGAGTCGCACAAGCACAGGACGACCGCTGTGTTTCACCTTCAGACACGTGACAGAGATGGGGGGAGCATTGTCGATCACGAGAGAAACAGAGAAACAGGGAGGGGGTATAGGCAGTGAATAGACTGCAGGTGTAGAGAGAGAGAGAGAGAGAGAGAGACATTGGAAGGAAAGGTGGAATGTAAAAGAGGAGGAGGGGTGGAGTGGCCTGCCTCTATATCCTGTTACAGAATAATGACCTGAGGCGGCTCACTTTACCATGGCTCTTGTTACCGCCATATACCCCCTCCCCCCTCCCGCTGCGCTTCCTGGGATTGGTTACCACGGATACTGGAGCCAGATGGGGTGGGTATAGGCGAGAGGGAAGATGAGGCCATGGGGGGGGGGGGGGGTATGGGGTTGGCATCTCTGTGGTTGTATAGGACGTGGGGGAAGGGCAGGGTCACAATCCTTCACTTCTGAGCAGCTGGGGTTAATTAGTCAGAGAGGAGGTGGGGGTATTGTTGTGGAAGGATTTGTGGGAGGGGGCAGCAAGGTTAAGGAGGAGGCAGGCGTCACTATGGGGAGATGGATGAAGGTGGCTACGGTAGTGAAGGCTAAAGAGGGTGTGGTTAATCTGGCACAGCGGTATGTGGTAGAGGGCATAACCTCTCTCTGCCAATAGGCAGTGAGTACTGTGTGACTGGGCCGTGTCATTACACCAAACCATGTTGAGAAACATGATTAAAACCAGGTGTTGATGGGACTGGTGCGTAGGTGTTGTTTGGGCACACTGCAGGATTTTAGCTCAAGGACAATGGCACACTTTTTGGCTCTTTGCAAAGCTGTAAGCTGCAACCTTCTGTGTAGGCCTACAGGACAGTGTTCCTAACTACTAACACTCACATCAGCTGTAGGAAGGTTGGAGTCCAGGTGTGTGTTTGTGAAACAGCAGTCTAGTTGTTTCTGTGAGTGACCCGTGAAGGTCTTTTGCAAGACCACATTCAGCAAAAATAGCCGATCTACAAGCTCACAATGGGTTGCATTTGCGAGGCTATTTTTGGTAAAGATATGTGGTATAGAGGGGGGGGAGGAGGGGGCTTACTGTATAGACCCCCAGGCGGGGAACTCCGGTGAACAATATACTGTGTTGAACACTGGTGATTTTGCTGTGTAGGTTTGTCTGGCTGTATCAGTGCTGACAGTGTTTAAGAGCTGTGGGACCAATATTGTCTGGGCTCTGCAGAGTGCCCATCCCTCTGCCTTTGGTGCAGAGTTCTGCACACACACACACACACACACAGACACACACACACACACACACACAGCTGGTACGCTGCACCGCCCCGTGACTAATCTATCCCGCACACACTCCAGGCCGGAACCAATAGGAATGCAGTGTTTGCCGGTATACCCAACCAACCGGGCACCGACTGGGAGCCCCTTGACTGACCATGCGGGCCCACAGTGACGCTTCCAGTCCACAGGGCGGAAAAAAAAGGAAAATTGATCTCAATGATCTGACAATACGTTCAGTGGTGGAAAAAGTACTGACATGTTTTACTTAAGTAAAAGTATCAATACTGCAATGTAGAACTACTCTGCATTTCAATATGTACTTGAGTAAAAGTACAAAGGTATCAGCATCAAAATGTAATTAAAGCACCAAAAGTAGAAAGTACTCACTATGCAGAATGTCCCATTTCAAGAAAATGGCAGATCTACAACCTCACATTGTGAGCTTGTAGATCGGCTATTTTCAAATGGCTGAAGTGTTTAATGTATGTTTTTGTAGACCCTAATAATAATCAAACTATACTATATAACTATATTTTTCAAATAAATGTGGTGGAGTAAATGTATAATGTTTGCCTCTGAGCTGTAGAAGTAGAAGTAAAAGCACTGGAAATTGGAAATATACTCAAGTAGTCTCAAGTACAAATACCTCAAAATTGTACAGTACTGAAGTAAATGCACTTAGTCACTTTCCACCACTGAATAGACACATTGTGCCGTCTTGGAGGATAGCAGGGGGCACCTCGAATCAAAAGATGGGGATGGTGTCCTCAAAGCTCTGCTGCTGAAGGACACAGCTAGGCCCTGCTAGCTGCTACACTGGCTCAGCAGAAAGCACTGCAGTTAGCATGCATATGCTAACTGCAGAGGACAATGTCGTGTTCTAGCTAGCTAGCACACACAACAAGGCCAGGATGCTTATTTTCCCCCCTTCCTCCAATCATATACTGTATGTCATGTACAAAGGCCAGTCTTCTGCTCACATTATCTGTGCTGTGAGTTTCGCTCTATACGTGTCTACAGGGCAATCATGTCTTTAGTGTGGGCTTGAGGGAACGCAGCATTTGTTCCTGGTGTGCGTGGGTAATAAAATGTAAAGGTCATTCGCGTCTCCTTCATACTGTACGTTACTGTAAAATGAGATTAGCCGAGGCTCAGTCCATGGAAACGGACGGCAGTTTGTCAGCCGCTGTGAGGGCAAGCCTGATGGTCTCCCATGTTGAGAGAGAGAGAGAGAGAGAGAGAGAGAGAATCACAGAAGGGGTTAGGTTGCCTGACTACAAAGACATGACTAATTCACATTGTTGTCCCAGGAGATCTGGGGGGAGTGTGCACCACAAGGGGAAGGAGATCTGGGGGGAGTGTGCACCACAAGGGGAAGTCACAATAGACAAAGGCTATTTGTTCAAATCAAAGCAATATTTCGTTTGACAAGGCACTGTTGTATACAGTAGGCCTACATCTGTATTTGTAGCACGCAATGTCTCTGTCCAATGAATGGTCTCTTTCAGCCAATGAGTTCATCAACTGTATGATTTGTTACATGGCTCACATTTATTGAAACGGTCCTCTGTTTGCTGACATTGTGCAGATTCATATCGAATTCATGGAAATATAGTGAATAGCTTTTTTGTTTCGCACCTTGTTAACCACATGAACCCTACGGTTCCTATTATTCTGGGTGCGAACATTCAGCGAAAATAGCTATTTCCGGTGCAGAAATTTGGTGTAGAGTGGAAAAAGGGAGTGGGCCTCTGTTTTTCATATTCGGATTTGATATTGCACGTCTCAAGGTATACTCTGCACTACAGTTACTGAGAAATGCCCACTTGCAGCTTAGTTGTAGCAATGCTAATAGAAACAATTACCGGTATTGAATCACATAGCAAGTAAACCAACAAAAAAGAGTTACTGGCTAAATGGAATCATTTGTTTCCATTAGCATTTCCAGGGAACATTTCTCAGTGACCTTAGTGCCGATTCTTTAACGGTTTAACCTATATACAAATATACCGTATACAGTTACAGTACAACTATTTTGACAAGAACCTCGAGATGTGCGATATCTAAGAAAGATAACCTAAAAAAAAGCCTGAACTACTCTGTTAAAGATCAGATCATCATACATACCTCTGAAGAAAATGATGTTTTGAGGACCCCCTTGAGAACGAGTTGCTGCAACTCAAGGGAGTATCCTCTAGTGAAATTTAAAATAAATAAATAGCCATATACTGTGTGTGGCTGCGTGCTCAGCAGAGAAGCACTCGAGCCTTCTCACATCACAGCAAGATGCCATGTTCACATACATACATAGATAAGCACACGCACGCACACGCACACACACAAACACACACACACACACACACACACACACACACACACACACACACACACACACACACACACACACACACACACACACACACACACACACACACATAGTCACAGAAACAGCTGGCATACACTGTTACATGCCATCAACCACACGGCCATTCAGTCTTCATTTTAGCTCTGTTAGATGAACAGAACAGGAGACTGGAGGTATTGCAGGGGAGAGAGAGAGAGAGAGAGAGAGTGAGAGAGGTGGGGGAGGGGTGGCAGGTAATACTCTAATAGATTTTCTGTTCATTTCATTTCATTGTATTTATTTAACTGTTTCTTTGTTTCATTTGGAGGGAATGTAACTCGCTCTTTGCAGGATGAAAGTACAGTCATAGACATAATCTGTCAATATCTGTTTCTGTGCACGTGCGTGAGAGAGAGAGAGTCAGAGATTGTTGGTCAATCCTCTCTTTGTAATCTGTTTTTCTGGTCATCCATTGATCCATTGATACTGTTCAGTGTTTATTTACAGGTCTGATTTCAAGGCTGGTTAGAGCAGATGAAATTAATCCTGCCTTTACTCCCCTCTGTAATAACACAATCTAATTCTTCATCAGCTGTTAAGAGGAAATGCATTTATTTAATTCAGAAGCAGGGCAAAACATATCCCCAGTGGCGATACAAAAAATGAATGAACAGAGGAGGGGTTATATCACAATCAGAAGCACAGATTTCCCCTCAATCCCCCAAGCAAGTTAGACAACGGGGCTTTGCACAAAAATAAATTTCAAACCAAAATCACACCTGAAAATGTGTGTTTGGAACCCTGCCTACTGCCTACCATCATCCAGTCAGTGCATTCACCTAGGCTGGGGTTAGCTCACCATTCCATAATGTGACGAATGTTGAGTTAACCAGTGTTACACTTTTGACTGAAGAATAGTGTGTAAAGAAAGAGGGAGTGAGAAAGACAGAGCGAGTGAGTACGATGGGAGAAAGATGGAGACAGACAAAGAGAACAGATGCAGAAAGAGACACAGGAAGTAAAAGAGACAGACAAGAGCAGCACAGTGAGAACCATTGAGAGTGTCAAAGTCAAGAGAGACAGGTCTAGACAAAGACAGACAACTGGCAATAAAGGCAGAGACAAAGAGGAAGGAATTTAGTAGACCCTCGATGTGGTGACAGTCCTAAGAGTTCTCCTCTGACTACGGGTGGTGAGTGTTGATTCAGTTGAGTGTCAAACTCAGAGAACAAGGTCACACATAGGAAGCATCACACTACAAGTTTCTGGAGGTTATTAAGTACATAGAGTATACTATATAATATGGTTCACATTACGTGCCGACTGCCGAGATGATATGAATTGTAACAGATATAGAGAGGAACCAAATGGAATTGAGTATGATATCAACGTACAAAATAAAACATGATGTTCTACAAGGTAGATTAGTTGTCCTTCAACAGTTGCATCTCGTATCATTGGGCAATAAGCATGTTGCCCAATATAGCTAATATATTGGCTAATATATCTCATAACGGGAAGTAAAAGAAGGACAGAGAAAGAGAGAGATAGAAAGAGAGAGAATGAATGAGAGAGAGAGAGAGAGAGAGACAGGTGTGGTGAGCTAATCCAGACCAGTAATCAGACTAGCTAATCCCAGCACCCTTCCCGTGTCCCCCGGTGGTCAGGCTGACCCCTCTGGGACCCGCAGAGCCCCTGGTGCAGAATGCTGCAGGACACAGCAGATGGCCCAATGTCCTTCCAAGGTCACAGACTCTCGCACGCGAACGAACACACACACACACACACACACACACACACACACACACACACACACACACACACACACACACACACACACACACACACACACACACACACACACACACGTAAACATGCATATATAGGAAGACATTAACAGCTGGTGCATCCACTTATGCTGCAAAGTGAAAACATTGAATCCTGATTCATACTTAGCTATAGCTGCGCATCGTTTCGCGCATCAAAAACAGCTGATCTATAAACTCATAATAGCGCATTGCATTGAGTTGAAGATACTTTCTGTGCCTGCCTGCCCGGCGTGCAAATCAGGCATAACCACCTGAATTCAATCAAAGTAAATCCCTCCCGTGCATTGACAGACTAGACATTACACAGACACACATAGAGAAGCAAGCAGCCCCACTTGCCCACTGATCGCTCGGTAACGCTAATGCGTCCAGTATACCTCGCTCTACATTGTTGCAACATGTCTTTGCTGTAACAAGTTACAGATCACAGACGTGGGTTTAATGAACTCTTAGTAGGGGTCACACGGCACTGAATGGAACATGAAATTACCACATAGTACAATGATGTACTGTATCCTTCCAAGTCAAATGCCATAAAAGACTTGGAACTGTGGAATTCTTTCAGAATGACACCACATGTCCACTTAGTCACATGAACATACCATGACAGTGACTCGTAGGAAGTTCTGTTTGACCATTAGGTATGTGGAAGTATTGACTCACATACACTGACTGCATATGTGTGTATACGATACATACATATGTAGATGCCACTCTGTGCTTTAGACAGCTCTACAGCAGCACGTGTATAGCAGTTGGTGGCATTTCCGTAGTGACCAAAACCACTTCCTTGTTGCAGTTTCATATGTGATGAAACAGATTATAGTCAAGCCACGGTGCTCTCACTTCTCTCTTTCTGCATCTGTGTGTGTGTGTGTGTGTGTGTGTGTGTGTGTGTGTGTGTGTGTGTGTGTGTGTGTGTGTGTGTGTGTGTGTGTGTGTGTGTGTGTGTGTGTGTGTGTGTGTGTGTGACTACATCCTTCCATACCCCATAAGGATTGGTGTCTCCCCTGTGCGTGCAATCAGAGGGGAGAGGCAGGGCAGCTGCCACACCTCGTGCCCAGGTACTCTATAGGCCCACCATTCACTGGGCAAGTCCAGGCCTGTTGTCCCTAACGCGTTCGCAGATCCTCCGCTCCTAATTTTAATTGCCATGAATGCAAAGTATCAACTATTGGTCGGTTGAGAAGCTAATCTCAGCATTATGATAAAACTAAAATCACATTGATCTTGGAATAGGAATTTGCGATTGCCTGTAGTGTATACAGGTTGAAATCACATGATGTTCCTTTTTTGTTGATTTCAGCATTAAGAAGAAAGGAGAATAATATGCTAAAGTCAACCAGACTTAATTTCACTCACACATTAGTGAAGTGAAGTTACATACCTGATGGAGAGTTTAGTTTACTCTTTTCATTTTAGATTTTTGTAAAATGATAGATTTTGGGAGATTTAAAATGAATAAATCAAAATGAGCAAAAATAACAGATCTACATTTTTAGTCCATCTTAGCTATTTTCGTTATTTTTGAATGACATACAAAGTATATAATTTGGCGGTTAAACGATGGACTAAACAATTTCGTCGACATAACATTTTTGATTAATCCATGAAGTACTCGATAGCATAATCGATAAGCAAAAAGTGTACTACTGTACCTGTCTGATACATTAGAGGAGGAATTCATTTAGATCTTCTATACTCTGGGAATCTGAGCACGGTTCTTTAATTTGTTATCTTTTACTATCCTGTCTCCCTTTGTCTCACTTTGTCTCCCTTTGTCTCACTTTGTCTCTGTCTCTCACTGATATTCTTGTCTCTCTCTGTTACCAAACTTCAGCGGTCTCTCATCCAGTGGTGCAAAGTAACACTTACATTAAGTACATTTACTTAAGTACTGTATTTAAGTACAATATTGAGTTATTTGTACTTTACTCGAGTAATTCCAATTTACAATACATTCACGTCTACTCCACTACATCTCAGAGGCAAATATTGTACTTTTACTCCACTACATTTATTTGTAATTACTTTTGTAATTACTTTGTAGATTTTGATTATGATTAAAAATCATACATAAACCACTTCAGCCCTATATATACGTCGGCCATTTGAAAATAGCCGATCTACAAGTGCAGATCTGCTATTTTCAAAAGATTTTTATACATTTGAAAACTTGTGCACATTCTGCATAATGAGCACTTTTACTTTGGTAATTTAAGCACATTTTGATAACCAATACTTTTGTACTTCTACTAAGTACATTTTTTATTCCGGACTTTTACTTGAGTGCTTCAATATTGCAGTATTGATACTTTTTACTTAAGTAAAACATCTAATTAGTACTTTTTGCACCACTGCTCTGTTGCACCAGTTCCACCAGTGGACAAAGAGAGAGACGGACGTCTCTCTCCTTGTCCACCTGCATACTTTATCTGTCTCTGTCTCCCTGCAATCCCCCCCCCCCCCCCCCCCCTCTCTCGCACGCCCTATCTCTCCCTGTCGCACTGCGTGTAGATGTTGCGCAGACAGACTGAAGCCAACACAATGACTCACCTCTGCTCAACCGAAGCCTTATGTGGCCCCGATGAGGAACTGAACTACTGATACAGTAGTTCTCTCTCTCTCTCTCTCTCTCTCTCTCTCTCTCTCTCTCTCTCTCTCTCTCTCTCTCTCTCTCTGTGTGTGCTTCACACAGCAGTGACTACAGTGTCTCCTTACACATACATTAATTATTGCTGTTCCCAGATCAGATCAGATCAGATCAGGGGGACATAGACTCCGGCAGCACCACACTGTGAGCATCCGTCTCCATGCAGATGGGAATACCAGTCGCCATGGTTACCTGACCTCCAAACACACTTATCAGCCGTCAGGGGACAAATTGCTCAGAGTTACTTGGACCAATCCAGACAGACTGACATAATCTGTAGGGACTGTGTGTTCACTTTCACGTCGTTTTCATCGACGGCTTTACGATCAAGATAAGATATATTTTATTTAGCCTTGCAGGGAAATTGAGTTAGTATAGTCTCTACGTCCGTCCGTGGGTATATGAGTGATGGCATTATGTTATTCATAAACATCAACCACTTAAATTCCATCGCCCGTATTCTGGCGAAAACGTTAGAAAAAATAGCGGATCGACAAGCTCACTGCGCGAGCCGTTATGCGAGCTTGTCGAGCGGCTAATTTCAGCGAAGATATTTAGTGTAGAGCGACAACAGAGCCCTGAGGGACTTCGGTCACCCAAGTATAGGGTTGAAGTGGTCAACCAAATGGACCCACACAGACCCTTACATCTACAGTATAGGGTTGAAGTGGTCACATCCCCCAAATGGACCAAATGGACCCCTCCAGCAGACCCTTACATCTGCTGGAGATTCAAATGTCTCCAGGTTCTTGGCGTGTCAATCACTGAGAGGAAGGCAGTGTCAAGTCAGTCTGTTTGTCTGTCAGTCAGTGTGTGTGTGTGTGTGGGTGTGGGTTTGGGTGTGTGTGGGTGTGACGGACATAGCGTATGTAATTCCAGACACAGGTGTTTCCTTCGACTTGGAGCGCAGAGGGGCACATGGCCGTGTGTTTAATTCATGCCAAAAATAGCAGATCTACAATCTCACAATAGGTTGGGGTGCGATTGCGTCCTTGTGAGCTTGCACATCTGTTATTTCAGGCCTACAAAGAAATGTTGCGCATACACAGCAGGAAGGATGCAGGCAGGCAGGCAGGCACACTGTTGTGCAACACACACACACACACACACACACACACACACACACACACACACACACACACACACACACATACACACACTTGTGATGTACTGTAGAAGCATGCAGCCCAAACTGTACATATACTACAGTTTTACTATACAGTATCTCGATAGAGATATTTGTTAAACAAGGGTTGTGGAGACAACATAAACACATAGACGGACAGACCTAAATACAGACAGACAGACAGACAGACAGACAGACAGACAGACAGACAGAAAGACTGTGTTTTGCCTTGTAACCAAGACAACTGCCATCAAGACATGTCTTGTTGGGTGTGTGTGTGTGTGTGTGTGTGTGTGTGTGTGTGTGTGTGTGTGTGTGTGTGTGTGTGTGTGTGTGTGTGTGTGTGTGTGTGTGTGTGTGTGTGTGTGTGTGTGTGTGTGTGTGTGTGTGTGTGTGTGTGTGTGTGTGTGTGTGTGTGTGTGTGTGTGTGTGTGTGTGTGTGTGTGTACACGCACGTGTAGGCGGGAAAGGAGACGCTACCCCGTCATTAATGATTGAGTGCCAGTATCGCGCACACAAACAAACGCACTCTCTCTCTCTCTCTCTCTCTCTCTCTTACACAAAGCACATGCACTCTTTGCATACTGTAGTGTAGACAATATAAACAGTGAGTATACCGCCTACTACTTTCTCGGTGGGAGGAGCTTACTTGATCACTAACGTGCACTCACTCACACACACAAGGACTGACAGGGCTCTCAAAGAGTAATATCTGTCAGTGTAAGAGGAAACAGAGAACAGACACATGAAACTCACACACACACACACACACACACACACATGGACACGGACACGCCACGGACACGGACACCCATCCTAAATGTGGTTGTGCAATCTATTAGAGTGGGTCACAGTGGGTCAAACAGCGACACACAGCCAACAGATGAAGAGAGATGGTCAATATCTAATTAGAAGTGTGACAAGAGGAGTGACAACACCTGTCTTTATCTCCACCTCTCCGTCTCTCTCTCTCTCTTTCTCCCCATCTGCCTCTCCCTCTCCCTCCATACATCCATCCATCCATCAATCCCTCTCACCTCCCACTGTGCGCTCTCTTTCCATCTGTCTCATCCTGCCTATGTCTGTGTCTCTCTCTCCATGGTAAAGAAATTCAGTGTAGTGTGAAAATGGCGAGGAGCCCAAATATAGAACTCTTGGGAATCTGGTCAACTAAGTATAGGGTTTTAGTGATTAAAACATCATACGGTGGTGGTGTACTAATAATAAATCCCCCCAAAAACATTGTTGCGTGTCTCTGTGTGTACATCCATATGTACGCAGGTGTATTGTTGGGCTAACAATGCCTGTCTAGATTGCATATTGACCCCCGCACTCCCGCAGTAACCCTACACCACCAGCCTACCTGCTCACTCTGCCCTCTGTTAGAATACAGTGTTTGATTAGCCCGCGATTAGGATCTGATTATGTACCCGCATTGTGTATTCCCCCCCAGCTAGACAGAGATATAGAGACGTCACTCACTGACTCACTCAATCAAACTATAATAGGCCTGGGCCGTGGTTCAGCGGTCCAGGCACATTGGTCCGTAGTCCAAGCCTGGCAGTGTGCCGCGGGTTCGACTCCCGATCCCGACGGCCTTTACTACATGTCCCCATCTCTCTCCCCATTTCCTGTCAGCCTACTGTCTGTCCCTCTATAAAAAAATATAAAATAAAGGCGAAAGCCACAAAAGAACTTAAAAAAAGAAAAAATAACTCTATAATAGGTGGGGATATAACATGCAGAAAGACACACTGACTCGGGGAGAAAGGTGCACACGCACGCACGCACGCACGCACGCACGCACGCACGCACACACACACACACACACACACAGCCAGGGCCTGCTAAGCAGCAGTACTTTTCCATTGTATGGTTTATTTGCACCTCTGTTCTGCCTTGCCTGTCTGGTCTTGCTGCAGTGTGCACCCTTTTATACTGCATACACTGCATCAGGTCCTAATTTACTATCACCCACGTACTGGATCACAACGTGTGTGGAGAAGGTGTTTGTCTTTCATTGACGGCTTCGGTTAATTACTCGTCAGCCAGTCCACATGTCTGCACCTGAAGATCAGCCTGTAAGACCAGTCTTTTTTATTGGCTGCCAAATTCCAGAGTCAGTCATATATCGCAATTTTGTGATTTGTGCAGACTCGCAGCTATACCTTTCAGTGGTATAAGCAGCGACACGTTGATTGTCAACCGCAGGAAGTATGTGTGCCAAGGTTGGAGTGTGTGTTTTGGTGTGTTGGTGCGTAATGCTAACAGCCTGAGTAATCCTATCAACTGCCTACCATCTGGATACATACAGTAGATTAGTGGGGTTGGGACTTTTTAGGAACAAAAGCGGCCACCGTTAGATCACTTTATCACTGCACTCAGCCGAGTCGAGTTAAACAGGAATTGAATCAACAACAGAAGGAAAAATAGGGTTCCGTTACGGCTCATATTAATTATCATTAGTGAGAAAATGAATGAGAAAAGCAAACAAAGTTCAGGACAAAATAACATGTCGGTCATGTCAAAATACTATGACTTGATTTCACCACTAGAGGGTGGTGTTGTCAGAACAGGTGTTTTCTGCTGCAGAGGTATACATTCTTACAATCCTCAATGCAATGTTAACCTTTCCCCCGGACCCCTGACACCCTGTCACATGCTGCTGCCCCCCCACTAATCCCTAAATTAACACACATACGGTGGTTATTGATAATCACTTGTGCGGTCATCGACATTTATGTCTGTTCTGGTGACTAATACGTGTCTTCTGAGTCACGTGCACCATGCCACAGCATCGCTGTCATCAATTACGGCTCCAGTGCACCCTTAACCCTCTGCTCCCCAAACCTTCATTATATATCTATCAAGCGCATTGATCCAGCACAATGGGCCAATTTCCTCGACGACCGGCCCGCGTCCACTGGGACCGCCGTCACACTGCAGAGGTCTCCCCGGGAGACATTGTGGCTCCTCTCCTTTGTCAACTCCTTTGACCTCTGATCAGAGGACGTTTGTATTGATCGGAAGCACAGGAGCACAGGCTGCGTTCTTTCCGGACACAGAGATAGAGTTACATGCCATAGAGAGGCGGAGAAGTTAGAATGTGCAGTGCTGGAGAATCTCGGGGCGTATTTATAGACACACTAAAGATATTGTTTGAGCTTTGTCTTGCCTTTATTGATAGTTTTCGGGAGAAAAGGAGACAGGCAGCAGAGGTCTGCCAGGGTGTCTTTCTTGAACCTGGAATTCATTGTTAGCCTTAAACACTCGGCTATTGGCACCTCTATCTGAATGCTGAGTGCATTCATACAGTAGAAGTGCGTATGCCGTATATTATTATTATTATTATTATTATGTGTATGTGCGCTATGAATCTGTCTTAAGCCCTTAATTGTTACACACATAAGGTGCATAAATATACTCTCTCTACATCAAAGTATCACCGATGGATCTGCTTTTAGTGGAATAGAACGGACTAGAATCTAATTACAAGTCTTTGATGACTCAATAATACTCTCAGCGTGTCTCTCTCTCTCTCTCTCTCTCTCTGGTCCTTTATGTTAGCAGCATACGGCTGAGTGATGTGAAAGACAAGGATATGATAAGTTGTGACAGGTTTTGATTAGGTTTTGATGTGTCCACCGTCGGCCTGTGTGTTGTGAACATCAGAGCGAGAATCATTTGATATAACTGTAGATCAAATAGAGTTTATACAGACAGCACAGACAGAGCACAGATGGTCGAGTCATTATGAGACCGGGGCTAAATTGATTTCCCATTATGCATTGCTCATCAATGATTGTGTAGCATTTATTTGCACCTGTGCATTAAATGCAATGCCTTTCTTTAACTCTTCTTCTAAGTCACTCCCAGCAGGCCTCTTCAGACGGGAACACGATTATTTACTGTACATTGAGAGATTAATCTGTCGAGGACAGTTTGTATAAAGTTCAAAGGCTTCTTCTCCATTGTGGTAAAAAAAGGATAAATAGCAGTGAAGACAATGAAGCCGTCCAAAGAGCAGACATGTTAAGCGTTTCGTTCCAAAATAGCAATAGCTATATATATTTTCTTATGCATATGCATACTCATAGCTGGTAAGAATGTAAAGCCAAAATGTTAGGCCAGTGCTATGATGCATATTTTAAAACAACCAATTTGTTATGCATTTTGAATGTAGAACATTGCCTCTCAACATGGAGGTTTTGAACCGCCACACTGACGTCTTTAGCAGACGTTTCCCATTGAGGAACACAAGATTTTTGGAACGAAGTGCTTAGCTTTTCATGTCCCGTGATGAGCACAGTGAGGATCCCTAGTCCCCTCGGCCTAGTCCCCCGTGACGTGGCAGCTCAGTGAGGATCCCTAGTCCCCTGGGCCTAGTCCCCGCCAGGCATTTGTCAAACATGTGTGTATGTCTATAGTATGGGCGGTCAGACAGTTACCGCGTTGCCACCACACAGGACAAAGACCGCTCCCCAAAGAAGAAGAAGGGGGAAAAGAAGGACATGGACGAGCTGAAGAAGGAAGTGCCCATTGTGAGTACAAGCAAGTTTGTCTTTTTCTGTTCCTCAGAGTGGTGCCGAAAGATGGGTTTTGGTGCCGATTCACTTTCAATTCAATCTGCTGTATGCATACTGCAGCTATTATACTACCGATCAGTGGTGTAAAGTAAAGTAACAAATACATTTGTTACTTTACTCAATGTACTTAAGTACAACTTTGAGGTAGGAGTACATCAAACGTTATGTACTTTTACTTCTACTCCACTACATCTACACTACACAAGAAAACATCTACACAAGAAAACATCTACACAAGAAAACAAAGTTACTTTGTAGATTTTGATTATTATTACAAAAAATACTTTAACCACTTCAGCCCCATATACATTGAGGCTATTTGAAAACAGCCGATCTACAGTACAAGCTCACAATGTAATGTGTCACGATGTGACGCATTGTGAGCTTGTGTAGATCTGCTATTTTCAATAGATTTTTATACATTTGAAAATGGGACATTCTGTATAATGAGTACTTTTATTTGTAGTACTACTGCAATGAGTACTGTAATGACTCTTAATTGATCATGAATCAGAAGTGACCAAGTGCCCATTCACATTATGTTCTCAATAACAAATGATAATAATAAATGATATTTTGCATGAGAAACAACCCAATCCACAATATCAGTTGAAAGTGAATAGGCACCAAAATGTGGTGGAGAGAGAGAGAGAGGGAAAATCTTCCCCGATACAGGACAAAGGAATGACTGTAGGTGGTAACAGGGGCGACCTGTAATCGGAGGGTCGTGAGTTCGATCCCACATTCCTGCCGAAGTGTCCCCTCAGGTGATATGCATGCATGTCATCAATTTAGAATTACACCGTGGTGTGTAATTCAACTCTATAGTCCACGAATATATATGCTGTACATTACTTAAATTAACTCAAAATGTTAACCCTCAAATTAAGCTAGTCTTGATTATGTTTTTTTGTACCATTTCCTTTGTGTGTGTGTATACCGTAACAACGTATGCCGTTTAAAATGGCGCCGCACTAAATGTCTCTGTCTCCGTCCTGCTTTAGACGGAACACAAGATGTCTATAGAAGAAGTGTGCAGGAAATTCAACACCGACATTGTCCAGGTGAGTTTCGTTAGAATCGTTACGTCATGGTGGTGTTCTGTTCACGTGTGTCCTTCATGTAATGTACTAGAGAGCACTGGTTCCAAAACAGTGGGTCGGGACCCATTTGTGGGCCGCGGACACATTTCTATAGTTTTTTTTCTTATTCATTATTATTTCAAAACATTTTCAAAAAACATTCCCAAAAAAGCACCCAAAAAAAAACATGAATTAAAAACTAAATGTAATGATTTCTTTCAGTAATTTCAGGAAGAAATCAAAGAAAAATCGAAGAAATGTAGAATTGTAGGCCTAGTGAAAATAGCCGATCTACAAGCTCACAACACAGCGTGATCACGCTGTGTTGTGAGCTTGTAGATCTGCTATTTTCACTAGTTTGGGTCCCAGGGAGACGTCACATTTCTCTTTTGGATCACAGGCTAAAAAGTAAAATAAAAATGGGAACCCATGCACTAGAGTACATAATGTATGTACTGTTCCAGTAACTGGCCACTAGATGGTAGTATAACACCTTCAATGGATGATATTACACTTGCCCACAGGCACACTTCTTACACAGTACAATAGCAATGGACACTTTTGCCAGACATCTAGTATTATGCGTGTCTAAGTACCAGGTCTTATTACTTAACTTAAGACCTGGAGGCGTGATCAATGCCATTTGGCTATTCTGAGTGGCCAAACAGCATTGACCACGCCTCCAGGTCTTAAGTTAAGTAATAAGACCTGGTACTTAAGACACGCATAATACTGCCCCTTGACTGGTAAACTCAATTAACATCAATATTGTGAGTGTAAATGTTTCATAGGCGTTTCTGTGTGCCATCATCATGAAGGTAACTGTACAGCAGCTGTCCATGCTGGTGCACAGTAACACTTTAATTAAACACACCCTCTGCAAATGGATAGCTTGTCCAGGGTTCAAATTCCCAAGGCTGGAGGCATATGTGGTGCATGCCACTCCCAGACTGTCTCCCCGTTTCACGTCTCTCTCCGCAGTACTATCGAATAAAGGCTGGAAAAGCCCTTAAAAATAACTTACATATATAATGTAATTCAGTGGTCCCCAAAGTGGGGTCCGGGGACCCCCAGGGGTACCTAACCTGAGGGAGTTCCAGGGGGTCCCCAGCTAAATGATAGTTTGGGTTCAAATGGACCCTTATGGGTCTGTAACTCTGAGAGTGTACACATGGAACCAAATGGACCCTAACGGGTCCATTTGGTTCCATTTGTACACTCTCAGAGTTAAATTAACATTGATTTTACAATATACATTGGGGTCCCAGAGATAGAAATAAAAGTCTGTAGACTAATATGCATGTCAAACTGGGGGTCCTTGAAATTAAACGGGTTGAGAATCTTCTCTTATGGGAGTCCCTGGCATATCTTTTCAAATGGGGGTCCGCAAGCTAATTAGTGTCAATTTGGGGGTCCTTGACATGAAAAAGTTTGGGAACCACTGATGTAAGTAAATATGAACTACAAAGTCTCCCTCCATTCCTGGTTCCAGGGTCTGACCGCGGCCAAGGCAGCAGAGTTCTTGATCAGGGACGGCCCCAACGCTCTCACCCCAGCCCCCACAACCCCCGAGTGGGTCAAGTTCTGTCGCCAGCTGTTTGGTGGCTTCTCCATGCTGCTGTGGACCGGCGCCATCCTCTGCTTCCTGGCTTACGCCATCCAGGCTGCTACTGAAGATGAACCTGCAGGAGACAATGTGAGCGCGCATGTTAAACACGCACGCACGCACGCACGCACGCATACACTATACGTAGACATATCATTTATTGTTTTTACACTGATTTGATTGTGCAGTCACTTTTGGAACAATTTAGCATTTTCCCCCGAAACTATAGAAAAGTATAGAAAAAAGCCTCAGATTTAAAATGTGGTTAAAAGGTACAGTAGCGGGCGCCCGGTGGCCTAGTGGTCCAGGCGCATGCCACATATAGGCTCTGACGTGTTCGAGTCCCGTTCATGACGACCTTTGCTGCATGTCTCTCCCCTTCTCTCTCCCTCTTTCCTGTCAATCTTCTCTTCTATCAATAACTATCAATAAAGGCAGAAAAGCCAAAAACAAATCTTTAAAAGATTACAAAAATAGTACAGTAGCAGCTCTGTTTATATTTGTAGTGAGTCTATGTCAGCGGGATCTAGTATGAGAGTGACGACACTAGCGTTGACTCCTGTTGTAACAATGGAATGCGGAAGTGCTCATTCTATCTCAGTGGGATAGTTACAATGTTTGGAACTATAGCCCATAGCGCCCCGCTTTGTGGCGAGATCAAAGCGTGTCGCCACTCTCTTCTAGGGCTCTGGTCTATGTCAGAGGTCCACTCAGTACAGATAGTGCAGGAAACCCAATTGTTAGTAGTCCTTAGGGTTGTTCCCTGTTTTCATTGTTGTATTTCTCCCACTAGGTATGGGAGTTATTTGTCGTTGCTTTGTTCATGTTTTCAAACTCACTTTGGGTGTATCTCTCTCTCTCTCTCTCTCTCTCTCTCTCTCTCTCTCTCTCTCTCTCTCTCTCTCTCTCTCTGCAGTTGTATCTAGGTATTGTGCTCACAGCTGTCGTCGTCATCACCGGGTGCTTCTCATACTTCCAGGAGGCCAAGAGCTCCAAAATCATGGAGTCTTTCAAGAACATGGTGCCTCAGGTACATACTTCTTATTCTGAACCCATGCGTGTGTAACTGTGCCTTCAAACTAAGGCTAACTTGTGCTCCGTTGCGTGCCGAACATAGAAGACCTCACAACACGTTGCGGATGTGCATTGGCGCGGTATGAGCTTGTAGGTCTTCT
This sequence comes from Electrona antarctica, assembly GCF_951216825.1. Lineage (NCBI taxonomy): Eukaryota > Metazoa > Chordata > Actinopteri > Myctophiformes > Myctophidae > Electrona > Electrona antarctica. Next base: position 15,345,062 of record NC_136811.1, read on the forward strand.
ATTTTCAGCAAAGTATAAATCGGGCTTTAGCCTTCCACATACACTCTCAAGAGAGAGCATCTGTCATGACAACACAGTTATATGTGCTCTGGCTTGTACCGCATCTTGCCCTCTCCACAATAAACGTGTTCGTACCATGTATCTGACCAGATGTGACTGCTTAAATCAGCCATTATCCACATCACAATCGAATTTTGTATTACACACTTTTTACTAGAAATCCTGTTTCTGGCAATTCATCGTTTCGATAATTGAATTTGACAAGTGCATTTAATCCTTCTGTATATCGTCTGCCAGAGTGGTCCAAAGTGTTATTCTCCAAAACCACAAGACTTTACGACACAGTAAAATCCTAAAAGGATTAGCCATAAGGCAGCGCAGCACAAGATAGTGTCGTCCAAATGGACCCGTAGTGAGTTATGACTATAACGTGTCCTATTGATTCACAGAAACGGAAGCTGACTCAATAGATCTGCGTGTGTATGTGTGGGTGCACTTTTAACCACTGCTCCCTGTGTTACTGCAGCAAGCGTTGGTGATCCGTGAGGGGGAGAAGGTACAGATTAACGCCGAGGAGGTTGTGGGCGGAGACCTGATAGAGGTGAAGGGAGGAGACAGGATCCCTGCTGACATCAGGGTGGTGTCTGCTCACGGCTGCAAGGTGGGCCTACACACACACACACACACACACACACACACACGCACACGCATACGCACACGTGAGATATGCACACAAACGTAGACACACTGACGTTTATACCCTGACTCTCACGCACATTGTTTTTGCCTCATCCCAATAGGTGGATAACTCCTCATTGACAGGCGAATCAGAACCCCAGAATAGGTCACCTGACTGTACCCATGACAACCCTCTGGAGACCCGCAACGTGGCTTTCTTCTCTACCAACTGTGTGGAAGGTATGGTGACCACTAAAGTGTGCAGTGGTGTAAAGTACTCAAATAAGTATGGTTTAAAATGTTAGGTCACTCGTGCGTGGCAACACACTGCTGGCCATTTTGTTCCTACTTCATGCTATGATGTATGTATGTATGAAGTTCTGACTCCATATTCACACAGCGGCCATTTTGCTCTCACGTCATATGTGCGGGTTGAGAAGAAATGTCATTAATTTAATAGCAAAATGGCCGCCGTGTGAATATGGTGAATACTATGGAGTACGAGTATGAAGTAAGAACAAAATGGTCACCAATGCGAATTTGGTCAATAAACACAATAACGGTCAATCACTGAAATAAAAAAATCACACTTTTGTGAAGTGAGGAGCGCATCTATGTGTACTCTATGTTTAGTTTAAAGTGCTCTAAGCAAACAATAGAAAGTCCATAGACTTGGCCGCCACATGACGTCACATGGGGTTATTTTTTTCTTTTTTACGTCATTAAAAGTCCATAGACTTGGCTGCCATATGACTGACTGTCATATATATTTCCGAAAGTCAGACGTTGGAGGGGATAGAACCCCTCAAAAAAACCAAAGAGCACACATTAACCCATTTTGGGCGGGAACCCCTTTTGGTGTTAGCATTATGTTATGCTTTAGCTATTGAAAAGTAGCAGATCTACAAGCTCATAGGTACGAGCTTGTAGGTCTGCTATTTTTGAAAAATTGAAGAACGACTGACATAGAAACATAGCTTTTTCAGAAAACTGTCAGAATGTAGAAGACATTTTTAGAGTCCTCACGCCCCCTGCCTATCTCATTCCAACGCCCCTCAGGCACGGCGCGTGGCATCGTCATCTGCACCGGAGACCGCACCGTGATGGGCCGCATCGCCACCCTGACCACCAGCCTGGAGTCCGGCAAGACCCCCATCGCCAAGGAGATCGAGCACTTCATCCACATCATCACGGCTGTGGCCATCTTCCTGGGCATGACCTTCTTCGTCCTGGCCCTGTTCCTGGGCTACACCTGGCTGGAGGCCTGCATCTTCCTCATCGGTATCATTGTGGCCAACGTGCCCGAGGGGCTGCTGGCTACTGTCACTGTGAGTATATGTATTATATAGGAGAGAACTAGAAATGCACTCTCTCCAGATGCCAACTTGCGCCTTGCACACAAGTAGGCCATGCATGGCCTGCTTGTGCACAAGCAGAGTGCGCAAGTATACTGCTACTAACTAATGTATTACAACTACTGTTCAAAATCGTTTAGACCTGTTATTGACCTCATACCAACCTTGAAACATACCTTAGTTACATCACCATCAACAGCCAATAAGGGACCACCATTCTTACCCGACATACCCCAGGTGGTCCCTTATTGGCCGGTGGACAACACTGACATACCCAGCCGGTCGCAGTACTTGCACGCTCTGAGAACTTAAACTGTGCATGGTTCTCAAACTTCTTCATGTCAAGGACTCCCAAATTGATACTTATTAGCCCGCAGACCCACATTTGAAAAGAGGACACGCATAAGAGAAGGTTTTTACCCCTCTAGCAGTGATTCTCCACCATTTTAATTTCAAAGACCCCCAGTTCGACATGCACTATAGGCTACGGAACCTACTACCCTCACATTTTGTAAATTCTTAATCTCAGAGCCACCGTCCTACAGTCCCTGCATATTTGCGTAAGACATTCTTTAGTGTCTAATTATGCGTCCATGTGTGCAAGCAAAGGGATTCCGTTCTGCGCTGTGTATTTTAATGCAATCTAAACGAGTGTGTTCTCCTGTGCTCCAGGTGTGTCTGACCCTGACCGCCAAGCGCATGGCCAAGAAGAACTGCCTGGTAAAGAATCTGGAGGCCGTCGAGACTCTGGGTTCCACCTCCACCATCTGCTCCGACAAGACAGGCACCCTGACCCAGAACAGGATGACCGTGGCCCACATGTGGTTCGACAACCAGATCCATGAGGCTGACACCACCGAGGACCAGTCTGGTGAGTGGAGGCCCGTATAGCCTGGGGACAGAGCTTCTCCCCTGCTGTGCAAAACATGCAGACACATTGTGAGCTAGATCTGCTTATAGATCTGCTACCCTCCCCCCCCTCAACCCCAAGAGCATCTCAGCGTCCCCATTAAAGAAATATACTTCTCTGGGGGGGAAGTGTTTAGAAACACTAACATAAATAAATAAATTAAACACATGTCCTCTTCTGTGTCCAGGCGCCTCCTTCGACAAGACCTCTGCCACATGGGTGGCTCTGGCCCGCGTCGCTGGCCTGTGTAACCGCGCCCAGTTCAAGGGCGGCCAGGACGGCCTGCCCGTGCTGAAGAGAGACGTGGCCGGCGACGCCTCAGAGACTGCCCTGCTCAAGTGCTGTGAATTGTGCTGCGGCTCCGTCAGAGCCATGAGGGACAGGAACAAGAAGGTCGCTGAGATCCCCTTCAACTCCACCAATAAATATCAGGTCAGTGTCATACACAGTCACACACACACGCACGGTCGCACGCGCACGCCCACACGCACACGCACACGCACACACACACGCACACACACACACACACACACACACACACACACACACACACACACACACACACACACACACACACACACACACACAAGCACACACAGATTTGTCCAAGACAAATTTCTCCCCCGGGAGACAAAATAAAGTAACCTTGAACCTTGAACACACACACACTTGTAAATCGACTGTTTTCGGCAAAGATATTTAATGTGGAGGGAAATCAGGAGGGTACCAATATAGACCCCCGGAATATGGGGGTGAGTACAATGGACCACTATCCAAACAATAAGTTATATAAGGAATATGGGGGTGAGTACAATGGACCACTATCCAAACAATAAGTTATATAAGGAATATGGGGGTGAGTACAATGGACCACTATCCAAACAATAAGTTATATAAGGAATATGGGGGTGAGTACAATGGACCACTATCCAAACAATAAGTTATATAAGGAATATGGGGGTGAGTACAATGGACCACTATCCAAACAATAAGTTATATAAGGAATATGGGGGTGAGTACAATGGACCACTATCCAAACAATAAGTTATATAAGGAATATGGGGGTGAGTACAATGGACCACTATCCAAACTATAAGTTATATAAGGAATATGGGGGTGAGTACAATGGACCACTATCCAAACAATAAGTTATATAAGGAATATGGGGGTGAGTACAATGGACCACTATCCAAACAATAAGTTATATAAGGAATATGGGGGTGAGTACAATGGACCACTATCCAAACAATAAGTTATATAAGGAATATGGGGGTGAGTACAATGGACCACTATCCAAACAATAAGTTATATAAGGAATATGGGGGTGAGTACAATGGACCACTATCCAAACAATAAGTTATATAAGGAATATGGGGGTGAGTACAATGGACCACTATCCAAACAATAAGTTATATAAGGAATATGGGGGTGAGTACAATGGACCACTATCCAAACAATAAGTTATATAAGGAATATGGGGGTGAGTACAATGGACCACTATCCAAACAATAAGTTATATAAGGAATATGGGGTGAGTACAATGGACCACTATCCAAACAATAAGTTATATAAGGAATATGGGGGTGAGTACAATGGACCACTATCCAAACAATAAGTTATATAAGGAATATGGGGGTGAGTACAATGGACCACTATCCAAACAATAAGCCTTTGGGGCCTTTTGTTTTATTCTTTTAGCATAACCTTTGAGGCTTTGACTGAACTGCCTGCACTGTAATTAATCGTGTTAACAAAGTATTAAAACTATCAATCAATCAATCAATCAATCAATTAATCAATCGATTAATCAATCAATGAGGTACTCTTGAGAAAAGCAACCAAAGGCCCCCCCCCCCCCCCCCCATTTTTCTATACTGTACATGTTTTCCCTTATTTTCTATTTTTGCATAGAAGTGTATATCTGTATGTCTTATCATATAAATAACGGTAATGGGTCGCACACACCAAGACATTTCAGTCATTTATTCTTGCATTTTGGACAGGAGACAAACGTTTTGTCGCGGTGGTCACATGAAGAGTTATCTATCTGTATGTCTTTAAATGTTCTGAATTGAAAATGGAGGACCCTGATGTATCTTAGCAGATTTTGTATTGACCTGTACTTTCGTTGAACTGTACCCATTCTACAAACTGTTAATAACATGTTCAGTCAATCAATGAATCAATGCCTCGTGTCCCTCTACCATGTAACTCTAACTTTTGCTTTCCCTGGTCACTTCCCTCCGCCCACAGCTCTCAGTGCACGAGACCGAGGACCTCAACGACAACCGCTACCTGCTGGTGATGAAGGGGGCGCCAGAGAGGATCCTGGACCGCTGCAGCACCATCCTGCTGCAGGGCAAAGAGCAGCCCATGGACGAGGAACTGAAGGAGGCCTTCCAGAGTGCATACATGGAGCTGGGAGGACTGGGAGAGCGAGTGCTGGGTGAGGGCAGAGCCATGAATCGGTGGTGGTGGGTGGGGACAGAGTCCTGGGTGAGGGCAGAGCCATTTACAATTTAGGCATTTAGCAGACGCTCTTAATCCAGAGCAATGTACAGTAAGCAGGAACAAAAGTCATGGTAATACATCAAATACATAAAAGAAAGCATCAAATACATAAAAAGCAATGAATCAGTGATGTTGGTGGTGGTGGTGGTGGGGGGTGAGGGCAGAGCAATGAATCAGTAGTGGAGGGGGGGGGGGGGGGGGGGGCGGTGGTGAGAGAGAGAGAGAGTGGCATATGTGGCTCTTTTTGACTACAAGAACTAAGCGAACCATGGTGTGCGGTGAAAGATATTTCACGAGTTCTGGATTTGTTTCCATGCTCTCGGCTCGGTTGCATCGATTACAAACAACCGTCCATTTCGTACCTCAAAAACATTTATGAAGGCTGCCGACTGCCACACCTGTGTGCATTAAAAGATAAAATCAGCAATGCAACACCGCTCAGGAGATACTGCTATTCCCAGTGCACGACACTTGTGTGTGCAACTAACACATGTCACGTGGGCATCTTGAATCAGAGCGAGGCTGTAACTCAGACCTCTCTCCACCCCTGTTTCCCTGCAGGCATGTGCCACCTGATGATGCCAGAGGACCAATACCCCAAGGGCTTTGCCTTCGACACGGACGACGTGAACTTCCAGACAGACAACTTGTGCTTCATCGGCCTCATGTCCATGATCGACCCTCCCCGTGCTGCCGTTCCAGACGCTGTGGGCAAATGCCGATCTGCTGGTATCAAGGTTAGGATGATTTGATTTGATTGTGTTAGTAATTGACAAGAGCGGTAACGGCTGTTGTCCATTAAATGGCTGCAAATGCATTGCTATGACAGAGGTTGGTTACTCTGTTAAGAAACCCAAATCCTAGCCATGTTCTTTGACATTTATAACCCATGTTTTAGGTAATCATGGTCACTGGTGATCATCCAATCACAGCCAAGGCCATTGCCAAAGGGGTGGGCATCATCTCCGAGGGCAATGAGACAGTGGAGGACATCGCTGCCCGTCTCAACATTCCTGTCAGCCAGGTCAACCCCAGGTTAGAGGCACTCACTCACACATGCGCACGCATGCACGTACGCACGCATGCACGCACGTGCGCATATGGCATTATGGGACAGTCAGTGTTCACTACTAATGTCAAACCGGAATTGTTTGTGTGTGCAGGGATGCCAAGGCATGTGTGATCCACGGTACCGACCTGAAGGAGCTGTCCCAGGACCAGATGGATGACATCCTGAGGAACCACACAGAGATCGTGTTCGCCAGGACTTCCCCACAGCAGAAGCTCATCATCGTAGAGGGCTGCCAGCGAATGGTACGCACCGTTTTAATGGAATGCATCTCACAGTATAAGCAACATCTATATTTTACCTATGTTTAGGTAAACGTATCGAGTAAATCACACTTGGAATAATCTTTCACTTGTTGTCGCGCACATCAATACTAGTCTGGGCCTCTGCCTCCAAGCTACACATATTTTCACGTTGAATTCTCTTGCCTTATTGTCTTCATCTTGCAATCATGCAAAGCTTTGTAAACAAAACAAAAAAAGTGTAGTGGATTGTGTGCTTTGCTTTTTAATTACTTATAATTTTACACAAGCTAAATTAAAAGTGAAAGGGTGTCTCCCGGCTGCCTCCCACTGATAAGAGCAAGGCAGTGACAGACATGCTCATTGTCTCACTGACTCCTCTCCCTTCTCTCTCTCTCTCTCTCTGTCACTCAGGGTGCTATCGTGGCTGTGACAGGTGATGGTGTGAATGACTCCCCTGCCCTGAAGAAGGCTGACATCGGTGTAGCCATGGGAATCTCTGGCTCCGATGTGTCCAAACAGGCTGCTGACATGATCCTGCTCGATGACAACTTTGCCTCTATTGTCACAGGAGTGGAAGAGGGTGAGCAACAGAAAAACACAGAGACACACACACACAGAGAGAGAGAGAGAGAGAGAGAGAGAGAGAGAGAGAGAGAGAGAGAGAGAGAGAGAGGCACAGGCAAAGAAATAAATGGATTGATGAGAAAAGAGGTAGGCATTTTGTTTTCTACATGGAGAGATGTATGTGAAGATTCTGTGAGACGGAAGAATCACTTGTTCGTAGATCACTATTAGTCGTAATAATCAGCAATCAATATTGGCAAGTGCAAGGTTCCGACAATCCTCCACAGGCCAGGTGAAGACAGTAGGCCAAAGAATAGAAGGTGGACATGAGGCAAGATGAGGCTTCAGAATAAGTGGAATAACAGAGTCGAGGATCTGATTGGTGCTCTCTCCTGTCTGCAGGTCGTCTGATCTTTGACAACCTGAAGAAGTCCATCGCCTACACCCTGACCAGCAACATCCCAGAGATCACCCCCTTCCTGTTCTTCATCATGATCAACATCCCCCTGCCCCTGGGCACCATCACCATCCTCTGTATCGACCTGGGAACGGACATGGTGAGACAACCGCTCACACACTCATACAGTACCTGCATGTCACATTGTACTTTACTTGTACAGCCCCTAATCACTGCTATACAGTCCCAGGGGGCTTTACAGGCCCACGTTTACATAGTAAACAATACAATATATAGTAGTACAACATGTTTTATGCATCAAACACAGACAATTAACTCAGTTTAGTCTTTTTATTGAAGTTCACAGAATACTGAAATATTCAGAAAATGTCTATCGAACATAATGACACTCAGTGTTTCATGCATGGATAATCAATTTAAAAGGGGGGGAAATAATAACAGAAAAGGATCAGCTCAAAACATCTAAAAAATACTGTTTTTACTTCATGCTGTTTCCAGACCCATGGCATCTCAGACTTCATAGTATAAATGATCCTATTCCTCTACATTGCCCTTCTATCATGTCATTGTCAATTTGTCACACACGTCATACAAGACTAGAATAAGATGTTAATTCTTCCTGCCTTCTCCAGGTCCCAGCCATCTCTCTGGCCTATGAGGCAGCTGAGAGTGACATCATGAAGCGTCAGCCCAGGAACCCAGCCAGGGACAAGCTGGTGAACGAGAGGCTGATCAGCATTGCCTATGGACAGATTGGTAAGTGCAGAGGTTCCCCAACCACTGTTTCTAGTACCGCTGGTGGTACTTGAGCCCCCTCTGGTGGTACACAGAGGAGTCGCCCAAAAAAGGAGAAAAAAGACAAAAGTGGAATGAAATATTTATATTACTACAGGTAGTTCTTCTGACCAAGCAATTGGTTGAAATAGGCTATCCAGCCGTGCTGAAATGAGCATGACAGCACAGCACACCTAGCCGTTAATAGAAGATTTGAGAACGGATTAATCCCATTAGAAAAATCATCAGTTGTGCTGATTAGTGATGAGACAGAGTTTTGTCAGAGCAGCAGCTTTGTTGGCTTAGAAATGGGACAAAAAGGTATACGTACGCTCCTGTATTTTAACATCAGTTATTAATTATTATGGTACTTGGAGAGCCAAATATTTTCTGAGGTGGTACAGTATAAAAAGGTTGGGAAGTACATAACAACAATACACGCAGTGTACAATTATATAGTGCAGTAGTGGAGTGTATAGATGTTATATGAAAAAGAAACATAGACATTACACATGTAATATATCATGAGGAATAGCATTAGCAATCAATGAGAAATGTGTCGCAAAGAGTCTGGGGAAAAACAAAAAGCTATAGGCAATTTACATTGTTAAACTGGTTCATGTACAATGTCAACCTTTGTGTGTGTCCAGGTATGATCCAGGCTCTGGGAGGCTTTTTTGCGTACTTTGTGATCTTGGCAGAAAATGGCTTCCTGCCATCTATTCTAGTAGGCATCAGGCTGAACTGGGACGACCGCACCTGCAACGACCTAGAAGACAGCTATGGACAGCAATGGGTATGTGTATTGTGTACCATACCATACTACACCATACCATAGCGCACCATACCATACCACACCATACCATAGCGTACCGTACCGCAGAAGTCAAAAACAAAAGACAAATGTATTCTTCCCATTAAGTCTGTTTTAATTGTTTTTTGAAAGCATATATCCTGTTCTGATGCATTACAAGGCTGAGTACCCATGTTCCCCAGGTTCTATGTCCCCATGCAAAAAAGGTTCTTTGTTCCCCACTTAGAATAAACCTAAACCAGAAACCTAACCTAGTAATTTGAGTAATTCTAGTAAGAGTAAAAGTATTTTAGCAACTTAGTCTTAGTGTTACTTTTAGTAGCAAATTCTGATTTAAGCTCAGTCTTTGAACAATCCATTAAACTTTAGGCCTGCCTAGGCTACTTAAACTATCTAGTCTTAGCCAACTAAAAATTAACACTGGCATAAGATAAACTGCTCAGACTCTTCAACAAAGATGGCAAAAACAAACATTATTTGTTCTGTACTTAACCCTAAACTCTAAGGTAAGTGGGGAACATAGAACCTGGGGAACATAGGGATGACCGCGTATACTCTATATGCCTCCATTTATGATGAAATCCATGCAATCCATTTACAAATGTATACAGAAACACTTTTCCATAGCTTTTAGACAATGATGAAGCGACACAATATCATCAGGAATATTGTAAATGCATTTTCTATTAAATATTCTTATTCAAGACTACCAATGTGTGCTACAACTTTGAAATGTCATTATAAATCAATAGTGAAGACACCAAAACTACCTGGTTGATCCTTGAACAGTGAAACTACCCCCATAAAATGGAGTTGTGATATATAAACGTTTGAGAAGCCCTGCTGAACCGTACCATACCATTTGTCTTTGTGCATAGCAGGCATTCACCATTAATCACACAGCGGGCATTTTGCTATTAAGTTAATGAAATGCCACCCCACTTTTCCCAACACACAAGTATTATGTGAGACCAAAATGCCCGCTGTGTGAATCACTATAGTCAATAGGCTACACAGTAGAATCACCGTTGCATTTTCACACTCTCAGAGTTACATGGTCCCCTCTGGTGTTTTTTGCTGTTGAAGCGCACAGACATCTATACAGTATACTACTATGCTGTATGTTTGCATTGTTATTCATCCTTTGTTCCCTCCCCCCCCCCCCCTCCCTCCCTCCCTCCCTCCCCCCTGGCCTCCAGACATATGAACAGAGAAAGATCGTGGAGTTCACCTGCCACACAGCGTTCTTCGTCAGCATCGTGGTGGTCCAGTGGGCCGATCTGATCGTCTGTAAGACCAGGCGTAACTCTGTGTTCCAGCAGGGCATGAAGTGAGTCAGAGCACGCCTGTTGTACCTTGTTGGCTTTTACATCCAATGCCGCAATCTGTAACTTTCATGTCCTGCCCAGGATTTCAAACCCTAGTCCAGGGGTTCTCAACCCGTGGGTCGCGACCCTTCGGGGGGTCGCCAAATTATTTTGGGGGGGTTTTAATTTATATATATTTATTTTCACGATTTAAAAAAAATAGCAGATCTACAAGTTCATAGCGCGCCACTCGGTGGCGCGCTATGAGCTTGTAGATCTGCTATTTTTCAATAGCTAAATTATAACAATGCTTAAAACACCAAAAGGGGTTCCCGCCCAAAATGGTTTAAGGTTATTGTAGCAGTCAATTTATATTGGGGGTCGGGAGGGGGCGGGGCGGGGGTCCCGAGACGTTGCCAAAGCATTTCCGGGGGTCCCCGGCCAAAAACGTTGAGAACCCCTGCCCTAGTCTACTACTTGTACTACTTGTAAACCATTAAGGTCTATTCATAGTCCAGTTTTAAGTGATAAGGTGACCACCGAAAACTACAATATGACAACCATTTCGGTATGAATAGGCCTTTAGGTGGCCTACCCGATACCAGGGTCTATACATTTCTCAGTGTAAGAGTAGGGGGACCACCTCCAATCACTCCAGATGTGCTAGTTATATTATAACAATGTTTTATTGTAATCTAACCTAATCTACCATGCAGAATGGTTAAAATAGTATTTTATTACGTTCAGATTGTAGTGCTAGTATACAGAACTTCATCAGAGACATGACTCTGATGAAGACCGCATAGATCGTTCTGTATACTAGCACCTAATAAAAGGCTTTAAATATCCGTGCTTCTCCAATGTCCTCTCCTCCTTCTGCAATATATTAGGAGCTTTTTAATCAGGAATTGGTCAATGTCACCATGGTCCACATACTGTACAGTGTACACTGTACCATTATTTTTTAAAGGGCACATTGCTGTCCAGAGGGCAAAGGGCAGGTGCTCTAGCACCACCTAGTGTATATCTGTGCACAGTGTGTCTGACTGCTTGTTTTCTTCTGTATCCACCAGGAACAAGATCTTGATCTTTGGCCTGTTTGAAGAGACAGCTCTGGCTGCCTTCCTGTCCTACACTCCAGGCATGGATATAGCGCTCAGGATGTTCCCACTAAAGTGAGTTCTAACTATTTGAATGCACTTTTAGATCATAACCTAAGCCTCTGTGATCACAGCAGTCCAATCGGCAGGTGATTAACACTAGTAGCCTATATCTGAATGGGATCATCACATCACACCTGCCTGCCAACACTTCTAATTCTGTGCGCAAGGCACACCAAAGTCCTATTTTAGCGGTGCCAGCCCACAGGAGAGAACTTGAAAAAACAAGACTCTGTGGACTCTGTGGCCGCACACGCCAATAGCCAGAGGGCCAATACTTTATTAGGACGCAGCAGGTTAAGACATATGAATCTAATGTTTAGGCGGTTAAGCCTTCATCAGGGAAATGAACACTTCTAATTCTAGCAGGAGTCTCCCTAATTTCTCCTAATAATACAAATTTCAAATAAACAATTAATGTCATGCACAAATTGCACAGTGCATTGAGTGCAACGGTGTCTAATGGTGCCTTTGTCTCTCCTCGTGTCTGCAGGCCTACCTGGTGGTTATGTGCATTGCCGTACAGTTTATTGATCTTTGTTTATGATGAAATTCGAAAACTGCTCATCCGCCGGAACCCTGGAGGTATGTATGACTTCTCTCTCTCTCTCTCGCTCTCTCTCTTGCATGCAATACCATCACAACATTTTGTTCAAGTGGTTTTGCAAGGGTAGCTTCAATTTGTCTCCTGCACACAATTTCACACATTTGGATGCTTTGTCGGTTAGTGAAGGTTAATTACATCATAGGCCGGGATGATGACATACATTTCAGACATATGATATTAGACATACTTCATCAAAGTAGAACATTTTAGAATGGCAATGTTTTCAGTTCAAATTTGTCAAAACAAAATTACAGAATTGTTCTTTGTCAATACAGACATTTTTGAAAAGCAGTCTCAATCTTAAACAGCACAACTAAAGCTAACCTTGAATTCCAGATTAATTCACCATTATCTCTCTCTGTCTCTCTCCCCCCCCCCCCCCCCCCCCTCTCTCTCTCTCTCCTGCCACAGGTTGGGTGGAAAGGGAGACATACTATTGATCGAAGGAGAGCTTCTTTACTCAAACCCCTTACATCTTCCACTTATTTCACCCTGCCCTAAGCCCCACCCACCTCCAATGCCCTCAACGCCCCGTCCCCGACAGGACACGCCTCCAGATACCCCGCCCCCTTCCCAAAGACGACAACTGCTTCCAAGCAATTTTCATCATGACTGCCCCAAAGATTAATAAAACAAAACAGCAAAAGCACCTTTACCACTTTCGTACATCGACTCGTCTCCCACCCCCCCCCACCCCCCGCCAACTCCACCCCCCCACCCACCCCCTCTATGATACTCTTTGCATGTGTCCTCTCACTGCTGTGTACATAAAAACGATATATCTTTACCAAACGGCAGCTGCATATTCTTGTATGTAGATTTGAATGAGCTATGGTGCAAAGGGAGTGTCAACGCTCTGCAAAAAAGGGCCATCCTAGCTCCCCCCCTTATCTCTCCCCCTCCCCCTGTTCCCCTTCCTTTCTTCCTTCCTTCCGGCGACCCTTGGCTTGTCCTTCAACCACACACACACACACACACACACACACACACACACACACACACACACACACACACACGCACACGCACGCACACATACAGATACAAATTCATGAAAAAGGGATCCTATCACACTCACCGTCACTCCAGCCACCGCCAGCCTCCTCTCCTGCTCTGGGCTCGCCGCCTCTCCGTGGGAGGGCAGAGGAGGGGCGGTCATCTCCCTTCCTCACCTTATTTTTCTCTCTCTCTCTCTCTCTCTCACACCTTACTGTACATTTCTTTCTCCAGCGACTACGTTGTTTTTTTGTTTTGTTTTTATATATATATATATATATAGGGGTCGGGTGGGAGGGGGCTGTTTGAATGGGTTTACTTGTCTTTCTTTTGTTCTGTATGCAATTGTTTTTTTATTTACTCTCTGGTGGGAGGGGGGTTTGTGAGAGCTGCTTCCTGCCCCCCCCCTCCTCATTTAGGCATTAAAACAAAGCACACCCCATGGTGTCCCATCCTGCCCCCCCCCCCCCCCCTCCTCCCCCTGCCTCCAGCTCTTCCCTCTCCTCTCGCATCCCTCCTCCCCCCCCCCACCCCCCTCCCGTTTGTCTCGTTTGTGTGCACTGTGTGAACCATTGTCCTTGTTACAAAATATTACGGTACACCCCCCCACCCCCACCCTCGCCCCCTCCTCCAAGTTGGAAAAAAAAAACAAAAAAAAAACATTATGACTCTCAGTCCATGTGTTCTAGGAATACTATATAATTCTATACCGAATTTAAATGAAACAATAAATAAATGATTCTAAAAAAAAAAAAGAGACGTGTCAAAAAACGAGATAGAGAGAGAGAGAGTGAAAGAGAGAGAAAGAGAAAGAGAGGCTTTTTGTGTGATATACAACAAAGATAAACATCCAAATCACATCAGTAAGACAGCAGAGGGATCGGCCTCTCGCTCCCTCTCCCTCTCTCTCTCTCTCCCTCTTTGTTTTTTTGTTTTTTGTTTTGTTTGGTTTCAATTCTTCTTTTCACTGAATTTTTCAGAGGAAACAAGGCCAATGTATATATATAGATACACTATATATATGTAGACGCAAAAGCAGGTTTTAAGCTTGTGTTTATAACATGAGATCGTGAGACGGCAAACCAAGGCTCTTAGGCTCCTACCTACTCACTGCGTGTTGGTGTGACAGGATTACAGTCAGCCTGCTGTGCTGTGGTGGCGTGTGACCATGAGGATGAGAATGATGAGAATGATGATGATGTTCCTGCATGGAGTCTCTGGATACTGGTCCGGATCCGGACCCTTTTATTTTGGGTCCAGGTCTGATGTGTCCAGGGTTCCAGTCCAGGTGTTGCATTCCGTGTATATGTGTGTGTTGGGGAGACCAGTGAAGGGCCGGCAGTCTTGGGCTGGGTCACTTCAACTCAGATGGCAGTTAGGGGCTGAGAGTGAAGAGATTAAAAGAAATAATAATAAAGTGAAAAAAAAAAATACAATAAACAACAACCTCCAGTTACACGACAACTAGTAGAACATGTGTGTGTGAAAGAAAAACGAAACCAACACCAATAAAAACATCTAGAACATTTAATACAAACCAGATCTGTCTGTGTGTCTTTATCTCTGCTGCTGTCTCTGAGAACATTACTCAAAACTCATGTGTCACCGTTCTTCTTTTATGAATTTCTCATGATCTCGCTTGCTATTCCTCTTGTTATTCCTGTTTACATATCTCTATGTCTGCTTATATTTGTCTTTGTACGGTATTTATTTACACGTTAGTTGCACAGAGGTGTCAGTTGCAGGGAATAACTGATTTTCAATCGCATGACACAGGGCCGGCATAATTTCATGGCCGTCCCCTTTTGCCCCTAAAAGAATGCTATGCTCTGAGGCCATAGTGGCCTCACTGGCCTGGTCTCCGTAGTCAGAAATGATTCAGAGTGGGCATCCTCAGGTGGTTGTTCAGCGCACCATGGAGAGCATCCTGTCAGGTTGTATTCCCTGCCGGTATGGGGGCTGTAACCCTTTTCCTCACACAAATACCTACTGCAGGGAGTGTGTGCATGTAAAATAATCCCATCTCAAAATTATCGACTTAAAATCATTGTTTTATTTGATGGCCACCTTCTTTCTCTGGCATTTGGCCTTTGTGTCCTCAAAACGCCAAAGGCCAAGTGGCCTTGCCCCTAAAATGATGAACCATCAGGCCTGGTATGACAGTACAACATAACCAGTGCTACTTTTAGAAGTGGGGGGACGCTCATTTGCGTGCACGTGTGCAACGTGCACAGACACACTATTAAAACATTGAAACAGGGTTTACAATGCTTGATCGTATCCATAAAAGTCAAAAACATATTTTTGGCAAAAAACATATATTTTAGACTTGAGAGAAGTTGGGGGATGGCGCTCCCCCGCGTCCCCGTCCCCCCACTACACCCCTGAACATAACTTAACCTTGAATGATATACCAGGCATACAGCATAGGGTATACCACAGATACCAACATCAGCTTCATCCCAGTTAAAATGTATTCAAATATATTGTTTAATAATAATACATCACAATTACGGTACACTTTTGGGTGACTATATAAACAATAACATATCTATAAACTGTTTTATGAACCAAACTTGAATCTAAAAAAATCACACCCGTGTGAAGTGAGGGGCGCTAATATATTAAAGTCTAACTCATGTTGCTATGATTAGGTGATGTAAAACAAACACAGACAAAACATCTTTTTGTTAATGGCATTTAATCAAACAAACTCTGTCCATTGTCAATGGTATTTTTAATGTTTATTTAACGAAAAACAAACATTAAACCTGTATATAGGAGGGGCTAGCGCCCCTCAAAAACAGAATGTACATCACAAAACGACACCTAAATTCAAATCTGAGGATTGGACGCCACCTAGTGTTCGTGAAAAAATATGAACGTCCACTGCAGCAGATGCAGCAGCAGCAGTGTTCAAAGTGTGGAGAAAGAGTTGGCAACAGCCCAGCATAATGCACCAAAACAGCCGAGTAGAAAATGTGTCTCATCTGACATTAACACATACAAACTTTTAGCAAGGGGACACACAAGCAAGGACAGTCGCATGAATCTATAAACTATAGTAGGCCTGCATGGAATTTGGTCATTTTTATTTCATGTTTTTTTCTGCAGAGCTCATATTTGGAGATTATACACAGATATAAACCACACTAGTCTAGGACCAATCTGTAGGACCGTTCTAAGCTTAAACTGTGGCAGTTTTTAGACGGATGTACTTGGAGTAATGCTCACGTAATTCTATTCTACGCGATGATACATTAATAGTTATTATTACCATTAGAGACTTTATGATTATATGCAGCAATGAAATTATTGAATGAATCACACACACACACACACACACACACACACACACACACACACACACACACACACACACACACACACACACACACACACACACACAGAGAGAGAGAGACACAGACAGAAGCTGCCATATGAAACAAGACCTTATGCAATATCGTCAAAATACTGTATTAATTTATTTAATAAGGTTATATAATTCATGAAAAACACCACTGTACAATTAGAAATAAGGTTATTGGCCCTCAAATCTGAAACACTGCCCCATTTGGAAATGAATGACAATCATGTATCCAAAAATAGGAAATCCTACAATTGCAAGGCTGACAATTAAGGTACTACAACCCCTCGTATATTTATTTTCATCTCATGGGACTACACTGAATTGCACCGCTTCACTGTCCCTCAAGGGTCATCTATTTTAAATTAAACTCTAGTGCCTAAAGCTTATGATCTTACAATGGTGCCGTGTGCCAGGAATAGCCAATCACAACTCGTGATCGTCCACAGTGCGTCGTGAGCTTACATCTCGGCTATTTTGGGCACAGTATAAATAGATGCGGCGCGCAGATCAAAGACACGCTGTGTGCGTGAGAGAGAGGGTGGTCCCTCACGCCGTGTAGTGGCCTGTGAGAAAATGCATGTATGTCCCTTTTGAGTAAGACCAACTTTTTCTGGCACAGCACAGCCATACCTGTAAAATCTTAAAATGCATGCATTCTCCCCCTCCCAACCCCCCTCGCTCTCTCTCTCTCACACACACACACACACACACACACACACACACACACACGCACACGCACACACACACACACACAGTTAGTCTTCTGGGTACACTCAGTTTCATATACATGTGCACCGATTCCGTCTTTGTCACTCATACTGACACACACACACCTTACTCTCCCACCCTCTCTCTAATTTCCCCTGTGTGTCTACAGCGAGCTCACTGCAGTGCAGTGAGACTCTCCTCTCTCTCTCTCTCTCTCTCTCTCCGCCACCCTCCGTATAATAGAATATCGATCGCTAGCCTTTGCCGCAGTGTGTACGCGAGTGTGTCCGCATGTGTGAGTGTTTGTGTGTCGTGTGCATGATTGTATGTGAAGGGGGCCCCTCCAAGGTCATCTCCACGGCAACCTGAGCATGGGGTCCTCAAGCTGTGCTGTCACAGAGCAGAGGTCACGGGGGGTCACACGAAGAGGTTGGGGGGGGGGGGGGGGGGGGGTGGCGAGAGGGGGACAAGAGGGAGATGGTGGAGCACTGCGGCGTTTGGTGTGACGGAGACAGGGAGAGGGGAAGGAGCCACAAGGGGTTGGAACTGACCTATTCCACTGTGTTACTTCCAAGACTGTGGCAGAAGAATGAGGAGAAAAAGAAAAGCTAAGGGCCTACGAGTTCACTCTGTGTAGCCTGCCTTGCATGCACAAGCAAAAGTAAAAGCGTTGTTTTCGTCCACAAAACACAAAGTACCTTCTCTGAGGTCAAACACAGCCTGGCTGGGCCAGGTTACTGCAGTGACAAAATAATGACATGTCAGGAGTTTTATTGCACTTCCCGTTTTTTATTAACATACAAAATGTTTAACTGCAAGGTAGAAGAAAACAAATAATAGATTGCAAAATATAAAGACAATGAGATGTAAAAAGATTATCAGATTAATATGCAAAGTCAGCATTATACCCAAGTCTACTTGATAGAAGAAAGCTTGCAGGATGTCTCATACATATATCCGTTCTTATTTGTGCACCAATCATTGCAAAAATATATAAAGTGTAAAAATGGTTATCCTTAGGTGTTTTCAATTAGGATTAGTATGCATATTCACCATCATTTTTTATACATGAACTGAATGTAAAAAATAATAATAATAATAAATGTAACAGCCCAGAAGTTACTACAGGGAACATGGGCACATTTTGACACAAATAATGAGGCATCCAAGGTGAGACATTTACAAGGAGAAGGCATAAGCTGCATTGCAATTTGCTGAAATATGTACTACACAATTTCTGCGTTGGTGGGTACTGGCATTAATATGTAATGAATAAGAGTTCTAATATAGTTCTAAATGGGCTATGCAGTCTGTAACAACCATTTCAGTGCAGTCTAGGTATAATGCCTGAATCACCGCCTGCAGGTTAAGGAGCGATCTAATTTAATATAATGTAGTGCAATATAGACATACTGTACCTATCATAAAAGACAACCAGGTGCATCGTAAATTACGGTAGGAGGAGGAACACATACGGGTACACGTTTACCATACTTGCAGAACTGGGATCAGTTTCCCCCACTTCTCCCGTCAGTATTAGAGCTATCGCAGGGTCTGACATGAGACCAGATCTTAGACCAGTGCTTACGAGGTCATCCTCCAGCAAGGTCAGAGCTCACCCCGGGTTTCTACACGGGCTCCATTAGAAGCTCATCCATGTCGGACGAGTTCTCCAGCTCGCGGAACGCAGCGTGAGAACCGATCACAAACAACGTTGCTCCTGAGAAAGGAAAGGATTTGATTGAATGACTAAATCATGGAGTCAGAGCCACAGTACCCTGATAATAACAGTAGTAACTGGAGATGCACTATATAATCGGTAGCGTATGGATGGAAATCGGCCATAAATCTGTATCGAACCGGTCTCAAAATAATAATGTGACCGAGTACAAAGCTGCCCAGTCTGCCTGTCTCTACGATACAACTTTATTGTCAGCTTGCACTGACATTTGTTTTGCGTCCATGACGTGACCGTTCAAGATACAGACAAGAAATAGACACAATACATTGCAAAACGATAGACATTACAGGACAAAAATCACAATAACAGACAAGAACATGAACATATCCTCCGGTTTAACGATTTTGTTTAGTCTGTTATTCTTAAATTTAGGGACTCTAAACCGCCCCATGGAGGGCAACAGTTGATATTCATCTTTTAAATCATGTATGTCTGTCTCTTTAACAGCGTTAGCTGTTGATGGTGAGGGCTTACCATCTACTTTCACCAGCAAAACAAAAAAATAATAAATAAAATTCAGTTATGAGTTCAATATAAATATAATGTAATAGTGTAATATATCTGTATCGGTCGATTTGACCCTGCAATTAATTGGATATCGGTCATAATTTGATGCACGTAAATAGCGAAAATAGTTCATCTACAAGCTCACAACGCGTAGGAATGGAAGATGTCGTGAGCTCCTAGATATTCTATTTTTTGGGGGAATTATTTTTATTTTATTTTAAAATAATAATAGTTGAATAAATGCATAAGGTCGATTAACAGTTGCACCTCTTACCTAGAATCCAAAAGAGAGCAGCTCCAGCTCCAGCCAACCAGAAGACAGGGAGAGAAATACCCCCGGCCAAACTCATTTGATGAGGCAGTGTCATCTCCTTACCTGATGCAAACATAAACCATATCACTGAGAATGTGGCACAGCATCTCGTCATGTTGAATAATCCTCTTATGAAGACACTTCAGCCCATAACATAGCCCGAAACCAGTTTTAATGATTTAATGGACTGAAGTACTATGTAACCCAGGTACCAAACATGGTAATCTGTCAATCATGTGATCAGTATAAAAGTGACATCACTTCCTGGACTTCCACTCCTGTGCTTGAGTGTTTGTTGGCAGCATGCTCAACATCAAAGATTAACTTGTTCTGGTAGCATTTGAGCTACAGTTTGTTTTTTAAAGTCCTAATGCTAAATGGTCTACTCTAGACTGTGTGGCTGCATTTCACTCCAAAGGATTCCACCGTGTATGGAACATGTAACATTTGCGAAACAGGATACACTTGGAGAACAGAGGGATGCAATGGGAAAATTCAGTTCTCAATGTAATGTACCGTTGATTGCAAATATTGCATTTATACCATCGTCTAGTGCCTTTATTAGTATCAGTTCAGGCATCGTTTACCACTTTTACTACTTTAGCACTGTATCAGATCAAATCCCAATGATACCCAACTCTAACACAAAATAAATAATGTTATCCGTCATCCATGGCAGCTTCACTCACCAAGAATAACCAGCTTGGACTCCAGGGACTTGAGGTGGATAATGTAGAAGGCACCAACATACACAGCCAAGGCAATGAGCAGCATAGGAGAGCTGATGCTGTGGGAGACAATAGACAAGGTTCAGTTTAATCTTTACTATGGCAACAATTTCAAAGTTGAGAGATCTTTCTGAATCATTTCAGTTTTTGGTTAGTCGTTTGTTAGGTCTAGTAAGCAAATACTTTTTGAGATTTCTTTTTTATTATATTTTTACAGTGGCGCAAAAACGGCCATGGTAAAAGTCAGTTCTCAGATTGTGTCTACATTATATTTACCACTGAGGAGTTGCACAAAGTTTCATTGTACAGTGTACAATGACAAATAAAGGAATTATATTCCATTCTATTTATAAGAGCTGAGGAGGGGGAAAAGGAAAACCAAAGATATGATGAGAGTAAACACACTTTGTAGGAAATGAAAAACTATGACTACATGAACTATAGCAACAGCATGGTGAAAATGCAATATTTCAATGTACTGTTATTTGATGTCTGCACTTTTTTTTTTTTGTTGCTGAGAGTGATTATGGGTGTTGACAATTATAGAGGGTATGCGCGTGACATCATCAAACCCGGAAGTTATGCAGGAATGCCTACTGAGTGGCAAAAACTACTTTCTGGCCTTGACAATCCATGCATCCAAACAGAAAAGTTCTATCTGATTGCATTAAACGACATTAAACAATGTTAAACTCACTTTGCATGTTGCTTTGCCACTCGATGTGCCATTCACTTTAAGCATGCGCATACCCTCTATTGTCTTTTTTAATAATCAGATAAGTCAGATAATAACTTGCATTCAGAGCTAGGTGTGAAGGTTTGTACTATTTAAAAGATTCATGTTCCTGCTGCCATACACATGTCCTCAGTGTGCATTTCTCCTTCCTACAAAGCAGTGTTTGCTTTGTACACAACATGCATTCTACTGTGCACTGGTGCATTTATCTTCCACCTTGTCAAATCAGTATTCAACCAATACTCAGCTCCATGTTGCTCTTACATGCAATAGAGGATGAGACCCAGGAAGATGAAGGTGTAATTGCTGTTGTAGGTGTCCACATTCCTCACCACCCTCTGACAAAGCTCTCCGAAGTTGCGGGGTTTGGAGAACTTGCGCTGGTCCACGAAGCCGGCCCATGGACGGATGGACTTCCGCCGTTTGTCCACCCACTCCTTAGCCATGGCTGCTGTGAAGCCTTTGGGCAGGAGCCTGTGAGGTGACACACAGAAGCCATGGTAAACTTGTGCTGCCTGTGATCACACTTGACTTGACTTAATGTACAGGTATACTGTATTCATGTTCACTGATATATTCTGTCTGTGTTAGTCAACATTTACAATAATGCACATAGAGCGGCAGTGCATGGCTCAGGGGTAACGGATGGTAACCACAAGGTTGCCAGTTCGATCCCGGGCTCCCCCAGAGTGAGTGTTGACGTTTCCTTGAGCAAGACACTGAACCCCTAATTGCTCCTGATGTGCTGGTTGGTGCCTTGCATGGTTTCCGCCACCATTGGTGTATGAATGTGTTGTTTGAATGGGTGAATGTAATGCACAATCTATGTAAATCGCCTTGGATAAAGGTGCTATATAAATGCACCATTTACCACCTAGATGTAATAGACAGGAAATAAACAAAATGGAAGCTTACTTTGCCAGTACTCCTCCTGCTCCCCCTACACCAGTAGGAATAGCCTCATCAGCGGTGAACACGTCCCCGGTAAATGGTGCCTTGCTGCCCATGTCTACAAGGCAGTTCTCTCCTTTCGGAACTCCAGCAGTCATCTACAGAAACCTCGATGTACTCCTGTGTTGTGCAATATGAAATTCAGAAAAACAAAGAAATATATGTATAATTATACAATTCAATATTATTGAGGCCAAACAAAGTTGGTGGTCAAACATGTTAAGTATATTTATGGCTAGAAAGCAGATTTACACATACACAGAATTTGTCTTCTGCTAGATCCCTACTGTTGATCCCTACTCTGGTGCAAATATTCAGCAGATTTAGAAGCCTGTAGACATGGATAATGCTTATTATTTTGTTGAGACTACAACTTCAAGATTGGCTATTACTATTGGCTAACCTCAGATTATTGGCGTGTGAGACAAAAGCCAACCTAATATAGATCCCAGTCAATTAAGTATATTTCAGTCATAGTATATTTAAGTCACAAATAGATTTAACCAATATATTTATTATAGAATCAGAATACAAGTGTGCATATAATATGTTATCTTGGCATTCGGCTCTGCTGCAGTTTTCTCCCTGCTCGGCACAATTAAACACCATCATTAAACATAAAAAGCAGGGAGATGGATATACAATAACAACCCCCCATGGGGAACAGAAATAACAGAGCCCACCGGTGGTGCTGGGGTGGCGGTGGGAGCAAAGTAGCAAACATCACATAACAACCAGGAACCATAAGGAAGGCAGGAAGAAGCAATTGGGCGGGCTCACCTAGACTGCATTCTAGGTGAGCCCGCCCAATTGGTCAGCTGACTGCCACATCAGCGTATGTGGCAGTATGTATGTATACACCCATATAGTAATGCAGCATATTAACCGCTCGAATACATTTATGTCCCTTGAGCATAGCATGAACCTGCTCCAGTATATCTGACTGAACTAACTCTGCAAGCTACGTATCATATAGTTTAGGGCAGCCATTATATGGTGCTTGGAGACCAGCTTCAGCTCTAAGGCCAGTGCCTTTTGGTCAAGACAGCGGCAATTCTTGTAATTCCAGTTTCATTGGTTGAGCGAGGTAGACAACTACAACACTATCTTTCTTGTAAAAAAAAAAAAGAACAGAAAAACACTAATGCTTCATCCTATGTTAATTGTAACAATACAACACTCTTTGTTTTTGTATTGTTTCTAAGTAAGTTTTGTAATTGATAGGCTATGTTACAACATACTAACTGGACTCAGAGCCTGAGTCCAGTTATAGGATTTAGACTGCAGTGTGTTCTGTTAATTACATACAGGCAGTAGAAAATGGCAATGGAAAATGTTGGTCACCACTGCATGGGTTTAGTGAAGTCACTGCCAGTCTGCCACATCAGCTCAAGACAGTACACTTCTTATAACGTTACAGTAACTCAGAACAGGGTGTGGATATGACTATCCACCACACATATTATATCGCAGTAATAAAACACCTTTGTTACTCGTTTGTTGTTGATCAGCGGCAGCATAACTAGCATCACTGATACGAATACCTAGCCGCACTAATCCAATATAGAGTATATTATTTTTTCAGTTATATCCAAGGACGTCGCTTCGCTTCGGGTTGTTTCGTATACACCAGAGAGCAAAAATAAAATCAGAGACAGACATGTATAAATGTAAACACTCACAGCAGAAAGTTGCTCTGTTCTCCCTCTGTTCTTCGCTAGCGGCGGATGTGATGATGTGGAGAGCCACTGGAAGATTATGTTCTACTAAACTTCCTGTTGTCATAAACATGGGGGGAATAGCGCCACCTACTGGTAGTAATAACCAGTTATTATACTGTAGTAGATACATAACATAACCATAGGCATACAGTAACAGTAGTGTAGAGAGAGCAATCTGAGAACCCATCGTCAAGACTGAGAGAGAGAGAGAGAGAGAGAGAGAGAGTCTTAAAACAATAATAAGACAATATTGTATTTAGCACGTATCTCATTTTCTCATGAAAATATTCTCGTGAAAACAAGTATAGGCTAGTCAAATTAAAAGTGGTTCATAAATGTTTGCAGATAGCTCTGGACGTAAGGTTGCAGACGTATATAAATTATAACATGTGTGCCACACTGGTATCATGCGTTCTAATCTGGGGGTTCTAATCTATGGTTCTAATCCTTAGAGTATATATTAAATTCTAATCAGAGTAATCTAGTAAAAGAGTGGCGACACGCATTGATCTCGCCGCAAAGCGGGGTGCTTCTATGGTATATAGTTCCAAACATTGGAACTATCCCATTGAGATAGAATGAGCACTTCCGCATTCCATTGTTGCAATGGGAATCAACGCTAGTGTCGCCACTCTCCTAGTAGATTACTCTGGTTCTAATGCACCACGTCCCTGTCCACGTCACATGTATGCAAAAGCGCAAAAGGTAAATATTTGCCTTCAATTGAATGTAACCTTAATTCAATTTAACATCCACTTGTGATCATTACTGTAAGATCTTTCTAAAATATTTAAAAAACCGTTATTATTCGTGTATCGTAAGTACATAATAGCGTAAATTAAATATGTCAAATTATTTCATGTGTTAGACAAGCCACAAATGGCTCATACAGATAATGAAGGCAATAACTACCCTAGGCACACACAGCTTGTTGTTGACAGGTCAGCTGCGAACACGGGTGAGTCTCATCGGATTCTCTGCTTACATTAAAACTCCAATAACAAGAAATACAACGTTTTACACTGATTTTACAAACCAACTATTGTCCCCCGTTGAGCAACACAGTCGGGCGTGGGCCTTAACGTAAGCGTTACGAAATGACCGTCGAATTATAAAAGTCAGTTTGGTCTTTAACGTTATGACCATTATTTCTGCAGTGTTGACATCAGCTGTTTATGTTAATTTAAGGCACTCTATACATTTGTATTCCAATTTAATTTGAATTATTAATAGAAAGAGCGACCGACTCGGCTGTTTATAATTATTTGTTAGAAACGTGGAATAAATGTTAGCCATTTCTTGTGATATTGATGATGGAAAGTACGAGAACTGACGGATTCTCGGCTGTTTTGTTTTTTTCCAGTGAAACGTGAGGTTACGTAATCGTCACGTGTACTAGGCGTGTCGTATCTTAACAGCTCGCTGTTTGTGTCGTGTGTATGTGTGCGTGTACAGGACAGAAAAGCACGACACCACACAACAACACAACGCCCTTTACACCACGTCCAGCTCACCAGCTGACACACAACGAGCCTCCGACAGCAGACTCTAAGCAGCAGACACACAGGTATGTGTCCTTGTTTAGTAAAAAACTTGCCGTCGACTTGACGCCAAACCCACTGCACCGCAGGTGTTTCGGTTTAAGCTGTGAAAATAGCACATATAAAAGCCCACCACGTATTGCCAGGCAACGAGTGGTGAGCTTGTAGATGTAGATCGGCTGTTTCCGCTAGTTCGTCCTACAACCTAACTGCTTACTGCCCAGGGCTTTTATATATTGGTTAAATGCATCGGTGGTGGTCTGGTTGTTGTATAGTTACGACAGAACACAGAACAGATGTCATCTTTCTTTCTCGACTGGTTCTCTTTTTTTAATTTTTTTTTATATCTTTTCCATCACAATGTATTAAAAATAAAATATTTGATTAGTTTTGTTTGACGAAATGTCACGTAATTGACACTTGCCAACTACTATTGTCAACTATTGTCATGTTACCTTCTTCCTGTGAATGTCTCACATTGTACAACTATAAAAGATTGCGTATGTATGTAGTCTTTGAAAGTAGGGACCTTTTTCCCCCACAACAAACATAAGCACATAAACATATCAGCACTTAAGACCATTTTTCACACAACATAAACGTTGTAACTAGATAGAAGTTTACTTCCTGTTGCTGTGCTTGTGTTCTCTGTATATCTGCTGACAGGAATAAACTTGGACCCACCCATGCAAGCTCCCTAGGCTAGCAACGACCAGGTCTATTCCATCAAGTGCTCCATTATCAACAGATGTATAGAATAAAACAACTCATATACAGCTTAGAGTACAGTACAGCGAACCATCTCTCTAAAAGAGACATTAATTAAGTATCCTATAACATAGCCCAGAGCCATAGAGTAAGACAGGGGCAGAAAACAGCCCGGTCAAAGGGTTCATGTAACTCGTTTGTCACTGTAACGCCTATAGACTGCATTCCGTAAACGTCCGGTTCAGGCCTTTGTCACCATTCACCAATAGAAGTCTATGTAGAAGAGCTGCCATTGGTGATTGGACTGGCCCCATGAAGTGAACAGAGTTGTCGTAACTCTGTCTTACTCTATGGCTCTGACATAGCCTGGCTACTTGTTACATCCCCTATTTATTGAATACTTTATTAGTATGAAATTAGTAAAATTACTTGGTTACCACCAAAATGGTCCCAAGTGCATGGACCGTGATCAAAAGTTATAAGCCTGCAGCATAATGTGGTGATAATGAAGCACTGGAATAGTCTGGCTTTCATTTATGTTTCCCACTATGGTATGAGTTTGAATCTCGTAAAAAAAAAAATGTTTTGTAATCTTTTCGTTTTTATGTATAAAAATGAGTCAAAGACTAAGTAGTAGTAGTTCTATGAGATTCAAAGTTTAATTGATGTAGATCAATTATGTTAGAAAATGTATTTGACTTAGACACACTGTTGTCAACATTCCATTCCATTCCAACACTCCAAAGACAAATCATATAGGTATGTGAAGAAGCATTCATGATGACAGCTAGTCAGCTACTTTACATATTCTCTTCCAGCTGTCATAACTGCGACAAGATAGATTCGGCAGTTAACAAGGTCACTCGTTAAACACCTGCTTTAGGAGAGAACAATATTACATCCATCCATGACAGCATTAATCCACATGAACTGTTGTCTCTCACCGCCTGACGTGTGTATTTGTGTGTGTGTGTGTGTGTGTGTGTGTGTGTGTGTGTGTGTGTGTGTGTGTGTGTGTGTGTGTGTGTGTGTGTCCGTGTGTGTCCATTAAATGTCTTTATAGCTAACCAGTGTTGACCAGGTTGGAGAGGCTGGAGAGAAGAGGCTGTTTTTCAGACCACTGGCCAAAATGTTTCGACAGTACAACAGGCTCAGACACTCGCTCTACTGGGACGAGACCGAATGCCTCAATTACTATGGCATGCTCTCTCTCCATGAAATCTTTGAAATTGTTGGTTCTCAGTTGACGGAGACAGATATCGACGTCCTGTCTTTCCTCCTGGATGAAACCTTTCCCGGGCGACATCCGCTCGACCCGGCAGGATGGCAGGCCGAGCTCGGCCCGGAGGACGCCAATGCGGGTGATCCACCAGGTCCTGCTCCTGCCCTGCTGAATGCCTGGAGGCGGATCGAGCCCAGAGGCTCTGTCTGCCCCATTGCAGCAAGACACAGGCCAAAGACTGGCACGGAGCTACTTCTGGAGCTGGAGAAGAGAGGCTACCTCAGCGAGGAGAGTGTGGAGCCACTACTGCAGCTGCTGAGAGTTCTCACGCGACACGACCTGCTACACTTGGTGTCACGGAAGAAAAGGAGAACAGGTGAGGACACGTAATGTACTGTATATCATCACATGCCCAGTGTCTTTTGGAGAGACTATGGAAGTGAGGGCTGTATATAATGTAAAGACATGCCCTTTCCAACAGTATAACACTGAATAACTGGAAACTACCAGCAGTGTAAGACAGAATTTGGTGCATTGAAATTTAACGGCAACATTAAAAGCCATAGTGATCTGATGCCTCCTGGACGAGTGGTAGACTGTTTATTTATCTTCTCCTCTGGTTCTGATATCTGGGTCTGTGATCTTACACAAATAGTAAATGTCTTCCAGACTTCTCCCCTCCCACGCCTGAACCTGCTAAGAAGAAGAGGAAGCGGAAACGTCTCCCCTGGACAAGTATCAAGGGCCACAAAACTGCTCCGCCACCACCAGAGAAAGCCTCCTGCGGTAAGATCTGCCTCCATATCTTGTCATCCTTTCTCTTCATTAGCTTTCCAACATCGCATCAACACTCCTCTTTGTGTTGCTCTCACTCATACCCGTCTTCATTCATCCAACCTCCTCTCAGTCTTGACTTAATTCCAGTAATTTCCACCAGACCCCCACATGGAACATGGCTTTTTAACCTAGTGTACTATCAACCGATAGTTTCACTCATTTGGGCATTAAGTTGAGGATTTGAATAGAGGAATTGTACATTATCTGTGCACTTTTGATTGTTCCCTGTTCTCTTCCTTATGCTTTGCTTTGTTCAACCCTCAACTAATGTTAGACCTGGAAGGAATCCTGCTATGCTCTGTCTGACTATATAATGGCTATGTGGCTCCACTGTCCTTAATCGTCTTAGACAGGCCGGCAGGCAAAGACTACTGTATGTTCTCACCCCTGTCTATGTCCATCCATCCTTGTGCCTGTGAGCAGCTAATCTCAGACACCATTAGACCTAACGATGTGAAACTTTGCATGCACAGCATTGCACACTCCCAGGAGGCCATGGAAGACACTCCACCCCAAATTGGCCTCATGGTGGAACAATACCAGGGCGTTGGTTCAGAAAACCATTAGGATTTTGAAGGCATTTGTAGAGTCGGCCTCAGGGTTCACTTGTGAAACTTGGTCGTACAATTAAATTTAAAAAAAAATCCTTGGATTTCTTGGATCATGACAGAACTCATGGCACGACTAACTGAGTGCTTACCTAGTTTTAAGTATTACTTAAACATTCTGAGGATTCCTTGTGTGCCAGATAAGATTATGTGATTTGTGGCCTTTGTCTACGTAGTCTTTATAAAACAAACATGTCTCAAATTAACAGACCAATTATAATTTCTGCAATTCCTGTTGCAGGGTGGGGGGCGGGGGTTGAAATTATACACCATGCCCTTTGTGTCATGACATGGACATACAACCATGATGAGGAATGGCCTGCAGAATGTCTGCATGCTTGTGCTGCCAAAAGTCCCTTTTTCATATAAAAGCCCATTGAACTCCACAGAATTGTAACAGAACACCACTGGTGTGCTTTACTGTGCTATTGTTTTGGGAAAAATATTGGCAAGAAAATGTGGGGAGGAGGCTTCTACATTCGCCCTGTTTCTTAATCATTTTGGCATGCATGAATGAAAACACAATTCTTACATTAAAAGCCCTGTTATTTTCCTAGGTAGTTAAGTTCCAGCTGAAATGATGTGAAGAAACTAGACTGACTCCTACTTTCCCGTCCATGTTACTCATCTCATTGTTCTAGCATCTCCATAAACCATAATGCAACTGCTGGGAGATTCTACCTTTTACTTCCATTTCTCTTTGGCAATTCAGTAGCCCTTTCTCTTCCCTCATCACATTTTCTACCTCTCAAACAACAAATTGTTTTCAGCTGCTGTTACGAGCTCATTCTGGTAGGTGATCTGTTCTCATTTGCTGTGATAAGACTTGCCCACCACTAGATTCAGGCATTTGTTCTCCGTTCTTTTAGCTTGAGTCCAAGTCACACTAAAGTGCCAACCATCACAGCTCACATTCCCTAACAATGCCAGAAAAATAATAATATTTGAAACCATTCATCTAGCTGAAGTTTCCCACTTGACATTGGAAAGCTGTATAGCGAAATCCTCAATGTTCTGTTATTTCTGCCTTTTTATTCATGACCGATGCTAGTTCCTGTTACCGCAAAAAGCTTGAACTTACACTCTCCATACATGGATCTGCCCCTCTGTTTGAAATTATTTGGCCATTCATGCTGCCCCTCTCAAAAGCGACACCTTGCGAATGCCTTCCATCGTGTGTTGATCAAAACATCATTTTTTCCCCCCCCGAACAAAGGCCTGTTGATTCAGATAGACATAACCAAGCCATCTTCAAATGAAGACAGCCCCTCCAAGCTAAGCTGCTGTAAGAGTGATGTAACGTTGCCTGTGAACTGTGACCATGTTGCTGTCTTGACTCCGCATTTAATTCCACCAGGTTGGCTCAGGACTTGACGAGTAACCCTAGGAACATGGAGAAAGAGAAAGACAGTGAGGCTGGGGAACAAAACAAAAAACAAGTTTGTTGCACCACTGTCCATACGTTCAGCAGTGTGTGTGATGATCAGCTCAGTGGTTCGCTGTCTCACAAGTCTGGTCCGATGCCTAAGGTAAAAGAGGCCTCCCTCCTCACAATGGGGATTTGAGGCTGTCTCTATGATCTGTATTCAATGCCTGTGTATTACATTATAGCTGTCCTCCTTCCTTATGCCCTTCAGAAAAACAAAACAAAGCAAGTTTGCTCTCAACAAACCGTCCTTGCAACATTTAGTGTCATACGCTGTGGCTGAGATGGCCTTTGTTACTTTTTTATTTTAAGTTCTTTATACGTAATTTGTTTTTGCTTTTTTGATGAGGGCTTTTGATCTCTCACTGTTTCACAGAACCGATGAAGTGCTCACTTCGAAACATTTAAAAATAATTATTTATCTCGATGCTAGTGTGAATTGAAATAAATGTAACTCGTACTACTACTACATTTGATTGATGAAGAACATAGTTCATTGATATTGGTCCATCATCAAATTTCTTTTTTTATTATCAATTCATCAAATCTCGATATGCCTATACATGTATTGCACAAAGTTTAGAGAATATCATTAATATTGAACCCAAAAGTACTTTTAACTGGGACTTTGGAGTCAACTGTTTCTTCTATGGCAAATGTGTTGAGGCCATTGGTTCATTCATACAAATATCAGCTCCTCTTGTCAAAAATGTCAATCATACGACTTGAACGAACCCAAATGAAACCGGCACACTATATATGATGAGATAAATCATCTTCAATGTATTTCAAGTAGTCTGCTAAAGGATATACAATTCATTATGCACATTCACCTCCACTGTCAACTCTACCACCTATGTGGTCTCTGTTGATCAACAATGCTAAACGTGTGTCATGGTTGCTGTTTTCTCGGGCCCAAACCTGTACAATCGCGTTACTCGCACAGTTCTGAAGAAAAATCTGCAAAGTGGTGCTTTGCTGAGAGAAACCCCTTGCTTGATCTAATCTCTGTGCCCTATGAGTGTATGTGTGAGTGTGTGTGTATGGTCACAGGGTACAGAGATAGATAGGGCCCGTCAGTCCGATGTTGGCTTACAGCATTCAGGCCCTACCTCTGCTACCACTCTGTGTACTCACTGTTGCAACTCATCTCTCAGAGCATTTTCTGTGAAGTGTCTCATTTACACCGTGCCAGTTGAAAGCTGCTCTTACAAGTGCCCACAAAGTGTTGTAACTGGCAGCTAAGAGGAACCTCTTTCATGCAATCTAAATGGGATGCTTGTGAAGGCCAAGGTCAATGAACCTCACTGAAGGTACAGTAGGGTGATTTTAACATCACAAGACCGTCTAGTGAGTCCACATGATTAGGCCGTGTTGTAGTTGGAAGGCCATGGATTCAAACCCATCGTGCATCCTACTGAATTGTCCTTGAGAAAGACTAATCTCTACCTGCTCCTTCATTCTAAAGGTAGATTTGTAACCACTTTGCTTGAAAAAAGATTATTACAAATGTAATTTTGTCTAGCCAAGTAACACTTGGGCAAAGGATAAATTAGCCCTAAGGATGTGAAATTAAATGTCGTCCTCGTCATTAAGTTCAGGGTTTACATTAATGGCTAGGTCAGTCGAGGTTACTCCCAAGCATCCTGTTTACATGCATACTACCATGGAGATGAAGCACGTCTGAGCTAACCACTATATCGCTGAATTTAGACCTCATTACAACTAATAGAAATGAGTGCTGTGCCATGCCATGTTTGTTCTTAAGAAAACCACCCATTCGACAGATGTCCTGAATCCAACCCACCTGTGCTTGTCTCTTCTCTCCTTTTTTTTCTCTATGTTCACAGTTCTAAACAGGCCAGCCTGAGAGTGTCAGGAAAACCCTCCTCATTCACAATGAGGGGGAGAGAACGGACTGTAATCGCTCAAACCATGCAAACTGGTACAGAGAGCGATTAGTTTTTCTGTCTTAAGAGAGAGGGGTCTGTGTGGACTGTCTCTTGATACCTCCCCTAACTCCACTCGGTCAGTCGTTCAGCAGAAAAACGGATCGATAAAGAGTTGAAGCTCTCCGCAACCAAGTGACTCCTCGTAAATGGGTACTTAAACTTTTTTTTTTTTTTTTTCTCGTTTGGGTCGGGGTGAGATTGAAGAAGCCAAACGGGTTCTGTACAGTGTGTTTTTCAAGTGAGAAAATGAAAGCTGTGTCTCCTAATGTCCTGTCTAAGTGGATCCCTCTGTGTCTGATGAAGCATGAAGCTCTTTGTAACCCTAACAAAATGGCTCTTTTTTTTTTTTACGGCCCTCTCCACTTCACCACTGTCTCAAATTCCATCTTGCCCATTCGGAAATGGGGCAGTAGCCGGGAATAAAAGGCAATCTATAATCTCTAAATATAGTAATTGCATGATTGCAGGTGGTTATCACAGCCACGTGCCCAACCTTAGATGCCGTAACAGTCCCACTGTTAAAAAGAAATGTCTGTTAAAAGAAAGTTTTGCTGCCGTGTTCAATAGTCACTCCTGTTTGGCATTCAGTTAACCCCCCTCCCCTGAGCAGAGAATGTGCTCACTAAGCACATTCTGTCATTTGTCGATTTGACACAGAGCTGGCAGGAATGGATAACTATAGCCTTCAAGAGCAGCCATGATGTGTGTTATGATGAGGTGCCTCTAAACATGTCAAAATGCTGTATCTCTTTTTGTCCATGGAGTTTACTTGCAGAAATGCATCTCTAGATTCAATGCAATCTGTTAGATGTTGTAACAGAAGGGCTTAAATAACATTATGTCAACATAGGATCTCACTCATGTCATTTTGCCATAAGAGTAGAGTTCTGTGTCAATGCAAACAACATATTTTGAGTTATTGTACTGTAACTTTGCTGTCATGAACCACAAAAGAACCTATTCAATCAATTCTCCTAGTGTGAGTTTTCTTGTGTGTGCGACTGTAAATAACTTGAATTTAATGCTATTCTTCCACAAGTGAAATATTGATTGAATCTAGTTCACTTCCAACCTTTTTTAAATACTTGTAAGCCTGTTGTCAAACCCTGGGGATAACTTTGTTTTTAATCTCCCCCTTTGATCCAGTCCTGTCTATATGAAAAGCATCCTCATTAGAGCCCTGTGAAGTTCAACAGGGAACCAGTGTTTGGTTTTCACTCTCCTTCAAAATGTCAAGACATGCATAATCGATGCCCTAACTCAACATTTGCATTTCCGATGGTGGCCTCCAAAGCTGGGCCTCTTCTGACTCTCATTCCACTTTCCCGTAGGGGAAATGGAATGAGCCAATTCCATTGAACACGGCCAGTGGGATCACACAGCTGTCCAGCTGACTTTAAAGCTCTTGATCGTATGATAATTTACTATTGGTCCATCCTCTTTGTGCTCTCGTTTGAAGATAAGTCACCTCCTGTGTCTAAACTGAAACCTGGTTCGTTGTCTTCACCAACCTTCACGGGTATATGTATTCAATATACGTTCATATGGCTTTGACATCCCGATTAGTTAACATAGGTATTCATTCAGTGCCCCTAATGTAAAAAGAGTGTATTCTTGTTTAATCCTCAACCTTTGCTGCTGATGTAGTTGAACCTTTTTAAATGAACCAAAGCCATATCTTCATTTCTGCTTTAGTTTTTGATATCTATATATGGACTGTATTTTAGAAGTCTCAGTAGGGGAGAGTCAGGCTGGGCATCGAAGAGGAAAATCTAGAAAAGCTGCTATATAATTTTGAATTGACAATGTTGTTAGAAAATGCTAACTATCATTGCAGGAAGAATTTGGGGTGGTGGGGGTTGATGGTGGGTGGGAGTGAGGGGAGGGCTGGATTTTTGTTTCAGCGAAAGTCGTCCGCCAATGATTTCCACTCTTCCGAGCTCTGACATGAATGACATGAGAGGACGATCACAACGGTGCTCTTGCTCAGTACAGTATGTATCATTCTGAACCTTCTCGCTGTGCTGCATGATCGCAAATCCTTTTCCACAGTGGATCCCATCATGGATTGAGTTAATCAGTTAGAATATGGTGCTTGAAACAAACAAAGATAATTGAAAAAGACTTCAGCAGACTTGCCAACAATGAAATGCCAACTTTAGAAACTTGCGCCTTTGTATAGTCCACGACATGCTATTTGTATATTTTCCTGTGGCGCTGTCAGGTTTTTAAAAATATACACCCAACTGCAATCCTTCGCCTCCCTAATTGAATGGTGATTTGACAAAGAAACTGGAAGTAGACGACGAACAGGATGCCACATATCAATTTTCCATTCCATTGATCTGTTCTGATGATGTTCAGTCCACAGCTGTTCAGCTGCCCTCAAAGATTACATTTATTAGTTGAGGTTAAATATGAGACCACAGAAATTTGGGGATAAGCTACGAGGTGGGGCCTAATCTACAGGACACACTGCTGGTTACTGTGTATAAGAACATCTTAATTCTCAACATCACCAGTCCATTTGTGAGTCATGCCAGTAGTAGCCTGTTTAAAAGAATGTGATTGGTACAGCTCCACTCCCGTACTTTTGGCTGTTTTGCTCTGCCCCACTGCACCGCTATACACTGCTTTAAGAATATGAAATGGAATTGCATCCTTAATTTTGTTACATGTTATGCCAGTGAACAACTGTACCTCTAGTCAAGTCGGTACCTTTTTTATTCTTGTCAAAGTCCCCCATCTGCTACTCCAAAGTCCATAATCCTTGGTCTGTTGCACCAAATGTAGATGAGCTTAAACCAACTGACTTTAATGATGTCATATGTGTCCCATGTTTCTTTCCCTTATTTGGACCCCATGACCCCCCCCCCCTCCCTGGTCCCCCCCCCCCCCCCCCCCCCTTCCTGTTCTGTCCCCATCTTGTCTGGCTTCACGACCATTTTTATCTCCCCTGTCGTTTTGTCTGTGGCCCCAATGTGACCTCTCCTCGCCTCTCCCCTTTTAACGTTCATGTGACCATCCTCTTCACCTTGACTCGTTTCATTTATGTACGCAACCCCCATTCCTGTGCCTTCCCTGCGTGCTCATATAATTTGTTTTCTCTCTTCTACCTCTCATCTGTACCATTATCTCCCACTCCCGCCTCCCCCTCACCCCCTCTTTTTCCTATACCACTCCACCCAACCACCACCAACCCTCAGATGTGC
Source organism: Electrona antarctica (assembly GCF_951216825.1). Lineage (NCBI taxonomy): Eukaryota > Metazoa > Chordata > Actinopteri > Myctophiformes > Myctophidae > Electrona > Electrona antarctica. Next base: position 15,380,748 of record NC_136811.1, read on the forward strand.
GCCTGCGCGTGCGGGCTGAGTACCTGCAGCAGGAGTCAGCGCTTCGCAACGGAGTCATTTCAGACAAGCAGCAGCCTCTGGAGCGCCAGTTTGAGTTGTTCAGGTACTGCTAACCTTTTGGACATATGCTATATATATATGCATGCTTTGTTTGAGTGTACAGTAGTATAATTTACACAGCGTCTGTGTACGTCTGTCTTCATTGTTTTTAAACGTGCTCTTGCAGTATTTGTTAGGCTGTTCAAATTAACTAAACTAACTTGAACTAAGCATAATTTTACATGGAAATCACAATTAAATTTAATAATCACCTTGATTGAATCTCGGTGCACATTAGGCCTGACCTCGATTAGTCGAGTTTAGTCGACTACCAAACTCTTAGTCCATTAGTCTAGTTTTATTTATTTTTATTTTGGCATGATTTTACTTATAGATTGGCTTAATTTGTTATATCAAATAGAATATATATGTATATGTATCTATAGGTATGTATGTATGTGTGTGTGTGTGTGTGTGTGTGTATATATATATATATTATAGGTCAGGATATATATGATTTATTGAGAGAAACCTAAAAAGTATGTTAAATCTAATTGATTGTGACTGCTTCCCTGTCTCAGCCGTGCCAGCTCACTGCTGCGGGAGCTGGAGGTGGGCTCTGTGGTGTGCGACATCAAGTTCACAGAGCTGGATAACCTGGAGGCCTTCTGGAGCGACTACCTTCGTGGCGCCCTGCTGGAGGCCCTCAAGGGAGTCTTCATCACCGACTGGATGAGGTCGGAGGCGGGGCCCGACGGCGTGCGCCTGCTCATCAGTGTGGACCAGGATGATTATGAGGAGGGACGCCTGGTGCTAATGGCAGGAAGATGTCAAAATAACAACAGGACGATGCCAAACACCTGTTAATGGTAAAAACCAACACACACACACGTACTGTGTTGTATGTATTTCAGCTCGTGTTGTCAATGGTCAAGCCGACAAACTTGGCTTCAGCATTTGCTTGGGTTTAACTTTTTGGCATAGTCAGTGAAAGAAATATTGCCAATAGTTGGATCTGCCAGTCAGGTTCACAAATAGGCATGATGTCGAACCAGTAGAGCCAACTCTCGTCTGACCTCTTAAAGTTCCACAATTATTCTTATTGAACTTCTGAACTGCGGGGTGCCCAGTCACTCACCTGGTATGGCTATGGTCATTACTGTTGCTGGCCTGGGTTTGTATCCATCCCAAGGCTTTTCACTGCATATCTTCCCCTCTCACTCCTTTCCTGACTCTCCACTATCAAATAAAGATATAACCTTTTTATAAAACACATTTAGAGCTGCTCATTATCTGAGCTGATTTCTCAGTGGATGTTTTTCCAGACTAATATCTTGAAGTGAAAACTCTGCTCACAAGATTAAGCCTGGCTATGTGAGGCCATATTTATTGTACTAGATAAGAGTTATCTGAGTCTTGGGTGTGGAGGTCATGTGATAGTATGCGATATAGGATATGGTATGGATATACAGTATATACAGGTTACAACCTGGTTGTGGTGTTCTAAAACCATTCAATAGATATATTGGTAAGTAAAACAGTCATCCAAAGTAGTTGGTTGTAACAAAGTACATTTTGTGTAATGGCACATCAACAAAAACCATTACCACTACACAGGATGATTTGTAGATATAGCTCGTTATTGGTCCAGTCCAAACTGGCCGAGTGTGAAATTAAGATAATATATAAGATATATATATATATATATATATATTGAAATAGGGAAAGGGATTACACTAACGCAATTCCAGTAATCGAGAATCGAGTTGCATTTGCATCAATGAATTGACGTAAAAAGCAATTTCCCTAATATAGAAAAAGACCTCTTACTATAGTGTCTCACAAAAATAGCTGATCTACAAGCTCACAGTTATTTGATCTATTTTTAAAACATTTTGCCAGACAAATATTATATTGATTACTTTGAAAAATGAATGATGGATTTATTGAATAACAATTTAAGTCACATTTAACTTGGAACAAAATATTGATAATTGTAAATGTTGCTGATATGGTCAAATTAGGCTCTGACAATTGGTTTCAGGTCTTTCTTTTCTTTTTGGGTAATTATTTTTAAGCACCCCCCTTCCCCATTTTATTTCTAGTCATGTAATATATTTAATGGCCACTAGATGGCAGACCCTGCCATGGCTTGTTATTGAGCACAGCAAACCTCACAAGACTGAAATCTAGGCTTTTAGGTTTTATCGTTCTCATTGTTTGCAAATGAAAGTGAAGCATAGAGGTATTAGACAGCGGTGTCATGCTTGTAGAACGCAGTACCAAACCGTGGTACCAGTGATTATTTTTGACGTGCACGCACAGGGACGGAACGGCGCATGTGCGTGCACGCTAGAACGCGTCCCCCCTATTCAAGAGAAGACGCACCTAATCGACCTCGCGTCACCAGACTTTCCAAGACTACCCAGTGGTCTAGGTTTACTTTATACCTGAGTGCATGTAGCCTATATGGTAAGCATGCACACTTACAGTAGTAGGCTATGGCCCCAGTAGGCTACTACTGCTGCTGTGAGGTGTTCTGCACACAAGAATGCCTCCTCCTCCATCAAAGAACGGATTAATTCGTCCAAAGCAAACTTTTTAGTTTCGCTAGTGTGCAGTAAAGATGTTTGTCTGACTATTTTAAGTCTACTTTTGTGTTTGTGTCTAAAACTCTCATACACTATTTAATAGGCTTAGGCAATATCAGCTGTTCTGTGTGCATGCCGCGATGAGCACATGCACGTGACGTCTTTAAGACGCTGTGGTACCAGTAAAAAAAAACACCATGACACCACTGGTATTGGAGGAGGGGGGAAAAACTGCTTTCCTTTTGTGGTTTGTTATACAGGTGCTGCTCCATAGGAAACGGTGTCAGTCGAAGAACAGGAAACGAGCAAGCCTGCACCAGCCCTACCACAGGAAAGCCCCTGCAGACAGTGCCAAGCTTGAATAAAAGGACAGACACTCTGTCTGACTGTTCGACGTCACAAACCACTCTGTTCTTTTGAGACATACAGGTTGCACTAGCTTCTGAAGCACACATACACACACACACTTGTCAAGTGCCATGTCCATAATTTATTCAAGCTTGGAGACTGTTGTGTAGTTTCGATGTGTATCCACATGCCAACCAAAGACTGTCATGAATACCCTTTGACCAGCCATGTGAACTGCAACCTTGCAAGGCAAGCTTCGACTTGAGACTGGAAAATGTAGGACTAAGATGGAAGGAACCAGGTTTTGACAAAAGCTCTTAGTCCTCTCAGAGGAAAATCATCGCATTAAAAGTACAAACGTGAGCATCGTTTTTTCTTTATCTATGAGGGAATTTTCGTTTTACCATACATTGATGGCGAGGGAGTAATGGATTGTTTGTCTAGAATTTGCACTAGCTTTGGTGCTGGTGTGCCTACAGTAGTTTCCACTCTGATAACAAAACACTGGTGCTCTCCATCACTGCGGGGCTGCGATAACCCAACTTGGCTGTGATTGCTGTGGTCAGTGAACATGGCAGGTGCCAGCAGATGACAGCAGTGATTAGGAGCGGTCTTCAGCCGACCATGGAAGATTCATCATCGCGAGCTTGTCAACACACGAGAAGGGATATAACGCAAGGAGGGGTGGGATGGGGAGGGGGGTGGGGTTCGCTTCCGAGGCTCCCAGCTTAGGTCCCGGCACTCGGCGAGAGCTTCCCTTAGTAAAGTGAAAGCACAGGATGGCCGTCGGTCAATAGAAGCGATGTTGCGTGGGGGGGAGGACGGCGCTAGTGAGGGTAGATCTGAATCAAAAGTGCACATCCCTGGCTCCACTCAGCCCTGCCGTGTAAGGGCCGTTGGAGTGGCTCACGGACAGCTGTCTAGCCACCCTGCTGGAACTAATGCCTGGACTTCACTCATAGAGGACGATCAATAACGGCCCTCTCGCTCTAAGTCCCCTCATACAAGCGCGACTTAAGACAGACTGCTCGCTGCACCGACTGAAGAGAGACATGTGCTCCATCCATGGGACCAAGGCAAGAGACGAGCACAGGAAGAGAGGGGGGGGGGGGGGGGACTTGTTGCAATTATTACCTTTCTGTATGTGCATTAATGAAATTATTAATATATCTCTGTACTGCATTTACCTTTCTGTATGTCCATTAATGACAATTATATCTGTACTGTTCATAGGGGGGAAAAAAGCTGTGGAAATGTCATTGCCGTGTGTAGGGGGTAGACTTAAGTTTAAAAAGCTGGACATTTAATTTTCTTTTGCATGGCATGTCTTTTTGTTGTGTTAATTTTAATACCTTAGGAATACTTTCTGATTAAAAAAATAATTATTCTGTATTCAAGGTTTGGGTGTTTCTTTTTTTTAATGGGCAAATCCGTATGAATGAATTATTTGGACCAAACGTAAAGCTGCACTTAAAGAGATTCCTATTCATACTGAATAATGTTAATATTGTATGAATAAAACAAACTGTATCATCATACAAGTGATTGAATACAGTAGTACATCAACCGTAATGTCGACGATATCAAAGTGCTTATCGCACAGAAAGTGTCTTGCTCAGGGACACTTTGACAAGCAGGCAAGACAATACATCATACATCAAATGACAGAAAAGTAAGTTTAACACTACATATAAGAGACACACAAAGAAAAAACAAGGGGACACACTGTACTGTACTGTACTGTACTGTACTGCACAAGCTCTCCTCCCTCGCCTCTGTGTGTGTCTGTGTGTTAGGATGCACAACAGTGACACTTGGTGGTGAAGAAAATATGCTATTTCCGTGCTCAGACCCAGGGACACACATTACTGTCTATAGGAGTGGGAAAGCGGGGATAATTATGCATCATAGCAGCCAGACAGAACATATAGTGAACTATTGTCAAGCATTGCCAGGAATGGCATCCACAATATTTGGAACTTAGCTTGTGTATTCCGTCCGTCATGATGGATTTGTTCCAGCTTAGTAATGGAGATCATCTCGTTGAGCCATCTCTTGAAACATGGAGAAGTTGGAGACTTCCAATTTATCAGTATACTTATTTTTATTTTTTTGCAGAAACCATATCTGCCTTGAGCTAATTATTTTGTTGAATCTCATTCTAATTTGTAGTAGCTGTCCATTTTTGTACTTTCTTCATCTTGCTGACTTAAACAATTCTCTATATCCCATAGCAGCTCTTCTATTTGTCCTCCAACCTCTGTTTCTGTTTACTGGGACTGTGTTCTCTGCCCCGGAGTGGCCTGAAGAGATCTGTCAGATGTAGGTCAGACTGGATCACATCCCAAATAGTTCCACCATACTCTGAGCTGTCAGTGTGATGAAAAAAACTTGTCATTCTGAAGGTGAAAAAACTGGTTTTAAACGGTCCATTGCTGTTCATTCCAACATTTAACGTTAATAATAATAATAATGCATTTTATTTATAAAGCGCTTTACATTCTTGCAAATCTCAAAGTGCTACAAAGATTAAAAGCATGGCAAAAACATTTAACGTTTGCTTTCAGTTTCATTCAAAGACTTAAAGAGGAAGTATTTATTTAAATGGGATGTACATAAATCTCTCACACACACACACACACACACACACTCTTGGACGCCTGATCAAAACCATGTATATGAGACCACAGCCAATGTTGTGCCCCTTCTGTGTTCTAGTCACAGCATCAGCCATGTGACTGTCAACGTTCAAAGATTTTATTAATTGCCCTTCCATGTACATGCAGTTAAATGTTGGCGTTGCACACTCCACCAGACGCTAACAGTGTTAACATAATACATCATACAATGTTCTCAGTAGTGATAACGTGTAAATATTCCAACTAAACCTAATATGTGTGCAAAAAACAGCATCCAATATACACCTTATGTGTCCAATGACAAATAACCAAGCATGAATCACAACACAAAGTTAATTTAATTAAAGGGTGTGTATGAGATATTCCTTTGTTGTAATAAGTGTGAAATAGCTATATTTTGGTGGCAATGAGTGTTCAGTAACAGGGGACTCCACACGTACATAAACGGAAGATAAATGTTCTGGTCGGGATACCAATATTATCCAATCAAGAGAGAGAACTCACACAGGATACGGGATAAACAAGTGAAATTGGAACTGATGAAACAAAGAAATGAGCAGACAAAATTGGAACTGGAACACAATCAAATTGAAGCTGATAAATGATTTTTTTTGTGGGGTTGTTTCTCCTGTTTGGATATAATTGGTATACAGACCTGAAAATGTCTTTTCTGTTTACTAAAGAGCTGGAGGAGTGGAGAAACCACTGTTTTGTTGTTTTTTTCACCCACAAAACAATTATATTACAACACCTTTAATGCATATAACACTCAGCATTTTACAGTACTGGTACTCTGGGTTTATTGTCATGATAAAGGACCCATCACTGTAATAGGGATAGAACACGTGGACCTCTATAGTTACAGTTACAGTAATATCAATCTGAGAACCCGTCGGCAAATAAAGGAGAAACGGCGCCTGTCTTGAGAGACTACAGTAATATTACAACAAAGGTACCGCCATCCCCCTATTTTTCTCATTTGTTTGGGAAATTCTCAATTTGCTTTACACCTACATGTAGTGCATTTGAATTTATGAATGATCATAATGTGAATGAGACCACGGTTGTCAAATTATCTATTGTGTCTATAAAGATACATCAGAAACACAATGATTTTGCATTTTAGGCACGTACAAGCTGACGCATACTGCAGTGGAGGCTATCTGGAGCAATTAAGTAAGGGCAAGAGTAAAATAATCTCAAGCTGATTCGAAACATAAATGGGTAAAAGTGCAGGGTGTTTTCTGCGGCATACGAATATAGTATAGAGACCAGAAATGCCTTGTAAATGAATGGTTCCAACGATAGGCCTAGAGCATACATGGGCAACTGGCGGCCCCCACCATCATGTAATGTGGCCCTCAGATTAAACATTGACATATTATTGATTTCAGCTAATTACTATAGTATATTAAAATGTTAGGGTCTTTTTTATGTCCAATGAATATTTGTATTTAGTCCATAAAGTTAATATAACTATAACTAAATGCATTTGAAATTAAAGAAAAATGTTACTTTTCAGGATTCCATTTAAAAAATAGCAAAAGATTATTCAGGATTTCAATTCAAATATAAAATAGCCGATCTACAAGCTCAAAACGCGTCGCGCTGCGACGCGTTTTGAGCTTGTAGATCGGCTATTTTTTCTACGACAGTAACATGCACTGTGGCCCCTCTGGAGTGAGTGTGGAAATATATTGGCCCTCGCCATCGTCAAAGTTGCCCACCCCTGGCCTAGAGTCTAATAACAGTCGTATTTTAATGCTGAGGGGAAAAGAGAAGGACAAATATCACTTTGCTACAGTGTGTATAGCCGGGAATTGCAATTATTTCTTGGAACACATGATAGAGTGTGTAATTTTAACATGTTTCTCGTTGAATTATTCACTGGCCTCAGGGCGTGTCCTTTACCAGCTCACCGGGGACAGTGTGACTTCCATTGTCTGCTGGTCACTTGAGTTTTGACCTTTGCACTCCTCGCCGTTGGCTCATAGTAATGATAGAGAATGCGAATAACCGCTATGAATATGGTTGGTATATACACAGTACTGTATGTAATATATATTTTAAACGTAAAAGGGGGAAAATCTGACTGATGTTAACACACAAAATATAGGCCGACCTAATATAAAAAAATCAGACCCGTCTGAAGTGGGTGGTACTGTACTGTACTGTACTGTACTGTACTGTACTGTACTGTACTGTACTGTACTGTACTGTACAAGCTCTCCTCCCTGGCCTGTGTGTGTGTGTGTCTGTGTGTGTGTGTGTGTGTGTGTGTGTGTGTGTGTGTGTGTGTGTGTGTGTGTGTGTGTGTGTGTGTGTGTGTGTGTGTGTGTGTGTGTGTGTGTGTGTTAGGCTGCACAACAGTGAGACTTGGTGGTGTGTTAGGCTGCGCAACAGTGACACTTGGTGGTGAAGAAAATATGCTATTTCCGTCCTCAGACCCTAGCACCACTCAAAAATAGCTTGTAGGCTGTTGGACAGAACACAAGCTACATATAAGGAGTAGGAAGAAGTAAAGACGTATTTACTCCTACCCCCTTCTTAAATATTCACCATCTTTATAAGTAATTACAATAATCATATAATCCAAGTGTTACTACTATATATGTATGTTCCAGGAAGTGAGGTACCAGGAACAGCTATAAAAGTACAGGAAGTGAGGCGGCGGCCCCAGGGGGTTCCATTTTAGGTATCAAAGTTTGGGTTTGGTGGTGGTGGACTGGTGGTTTGTCAAAGAGATTATTTTAAGGACTACTAGGAATACAACCACAGAGTAGTGGGGCCGGACATTTTTGAGATCTGAAGAAGAGAAATTTGGTCAAGGAACATTGCTGAGGGTTTAGCTCTGAATCAATTCTGAACTTTTGGACAAAGGGGAACCTGCTGTGGCCTCTTGACTTGAAGGTTGGGTGAGAAATATACTTTTTCACTTTTTGAGCAATGCATTGCCTTTTTGATGACTTCATAGATTTCTTGATTTTTGGAAAATAGAAGATCAACCATTTTTGGTTTGATTGATGTGACTCATTGGAGACATTGAAAGGAACTTTATATTGCGGGAACATTTTAATTTGTACTTTCAAATCTTGATTGTTCAATTGAATTGAATTATTATTTTGGTTACTTATAGCTTGTTACGTAGACAGCTCTAGAATTGCACTTTATGTAGTCATAGCACTTTATAGTACACATGTATAATATATTATATAGTATAGTATGTATAGTTTACATAGATACTCCACTGTTACGTTCTTAGTCTACGCATGATTCATGATAACTACTTTTTATATATGTGATGTATGCCATGCTTTTGTTATTGCTTAATGTAAGTCGCTCTGGATTAAGAGCGTCTGCTAAATGCCTAAATTGTAAATTGTAAATTGTAAATTGTTGATCAAGTTTAAGTCAGATAAGAAATATTGCAATTTAACTTGCAAAGGCAACAGTTTTGTGTTTTCTTTTTGGTCCGCATTACAGTTTTTTACAGTATAAAGAATTACTGATGCAGGTACAGGACCTTTATTTCTTTTAGTTCTAATATAACTTCATACAATACAATTTCATGGTTTTGATTGTTATACATACATAGCCCTAAAATATTAAGAAATGGCAACTAAAGTTGTAGCTTATAACTTAATGCAGAACCACTGTGATGCACTCTATAGGCCAAAAGAAACACATTACTGTACAGTATGTTACAGAAAGACATAGGCTAAGAACAATACAGTGATTTATTCTGTATTCTGCTTTTAAACACCCCATCAAGCTGAGCTTGTTTGTCTTTAGTCAGTGTCTTGACACTGACATCCATCATCAGACTAATTAAGGGTAGGCCCATATTTCGAACACGTCGTGTGTCCTACATACATATACAGGTAGAGGTTATTTGTTAATTGTAGGTATGACTCTTTTTCCTCCTGGCTCCCAAACTGGAATAAACTCCCCATTGTCAGAACTGCAGACTCTTCTCTCAGACAACATTATTGAAGTACATTTAAGGACAGAAATAGTTTATTTCTGAGCTCAGTGGTTGGTTGGTGGCTTGTCGCTGTTCCTGTTCAGTTGTGCTGTGATTTGTGTGACATCGGCGCCATTATGGCGACAGAACGGATGGGAGGAGAGGGAATAAATGAGGCCCGGGGCGTGTAACATGTTCCATAATCTTTACCCGTTTTCAGAGGGTTTAAGGCGTGAAGAGTTAACGCTTTGACATTTTTGTTATACCATACTGAATTTGCCTTCCTATTTTCTCTTTCTGTCGCTCATTTGATGGATAATTGTATTTGGTTTATGCTGTGTGCGTTCTGACCACGCCTAACATTTATATACCTTCTATGATGCTTCGGTATTGACTTTCCATCATGGTCATAGAGATCAGTAAAGAGAGCCCAGGGGATAAACCTGAGGGCCCATTCGGCCCTGTTCAGAGTAAGCGTTGTTTGATGGCCAGAGGTTGCCTCAGGCCAGCCTTGGGGAAAATTGAGGTTTTTGAAAACTCCGTTCTCACAATGCCAGCCTTGAAGCAGGACCCCGGCACACCGTTTCTGAGCTCTGCCAAAAAAGCTGGAAACACCTCAAAGCCTCAAAGGCTGCTTCGATGCTCCACCTCCAAGTATTGACTTTTTGCCGGGGCTGCTATGAGAGAAGCCTTCATGGAGGGCTTTCAGAGGACTCTAGATCTGTTGAGCTCGTGCCCACCAACTAGGGAATGAGACCCTCAGTAATCCGCTGAAGGAAACCAGCTCCAATCTTTTTTCCCTCTGACCAACAGCCTTCCGTTAACCTTTCTGGGGGAGGCAGCCCCTGCATGGGAAAACTCCCTCCCCTCTGGTCTTCTCCATTCTAACCTATTGGATGAGGTGTCTCTGTCTGGCAACAAAGAAAAGCTGAAACAGCTGGACAGGGTTCTGCCACAACAGGGAATGACCAGCTCTTGGCCTGTTAATATGTTCACTGCCGCACCTGCTATCAGCCTACTGCTGCAGTTCCTGATGTAAGCCTGAATGACCTTGAGTCTCTTCTTGCAGACAGTCCGTGTGCCAGGGTGAGCACACGTCCTCTGTTGCCTGCTGGCACATCACCCCCTGTCTTCTACCCAGAGTCTGGCTTAAGATCGGGATCGCTGCAGAGAGACATCTCCACCCAGGATGTCCTGTCAATCAGCCTGGATGCTGAGAGAGCACCCCGTTTACCCTCGCCAGCAGCTACTCTACGCCTGCCCACATGCCGATGGCTGAAGTAAAGAGGAGATCATGATGTCAGCTGAAGCTCCCCGTGATGGAAACCCCAGGAGCCTGGGGGTCTCCACAAGTTCAGTCAGCTGCTGCCGTTGACCCCTGACCCTCTGACTCTGCTGTATACCTCCAACAACAGCACATCTAGCTGCCGCAGCATCGCCCCTCCTCCAGACCCCTCCGTCTTGGCCAATTGACTTTGTCGATGCCTCCTCGATCTACATCCAGGTCGAGGAATGCCACAGACGGGGTCAGGGAGCCAGGTTGCCATGACAACTCACATGGCTGCAGCCGGACCCCGAGCGGGACAGTGGCTTTTTTTAGCGGCCAGTGGTGGAGAAGAGGATGCTGCCATTGAATGCTCATGTAGCCCAAAGATGGTTAATACAAACAAAAAACAAATACGATGATCAATGTTTAGAGAGTGCTTCTTTTCCCACTTTTTTTCCCTTTTCTTTTTACAATTTGTAATGAACTGAAATAAATTTTGAATTTAATTGCACAAAAACCACAACATCAACTGCAGTCTTACAGAATTCCAAATTAAACAAACGGTGCTTTGTTGAAGTTCCTGCTGACTGCGGTTTTGAGTGCAGGCCTAAAAGCAGGTGAGCTGCTTGAACATATTTATTTACACTGGATATTTAATATTTATTAAACTATAAAATCTATAAACCATGGTGTCTTTGAGATCCACTGTTGCCTGCAGGCATCCTGGAATCTTCCCAAGTCTTCAGCTCCTGTTCAGCACCATGTGTATAGAGGCTGATTTTTCATAGCCCAGAATAACCAACCGTATAGTATTAGTAAGGTATTCAGCTGATAGCCTCACAGAAAAACATGAGAGGAAGGTTTTCGGTGGTGGTCGGTACAAATTGGATTGAGACGCGGAAAGCCAAATGTGTTTGCGGGGTTCCTTCTTTGGCAGGACAGCGGCCATCACCCTCCCACAGACGGGCTATAAAGGCCTCTTCCACTGTCCGCAGGTGTTCTTCGCACCTCCTTGATTGGATGGAGACTCAACTCATCTTGCGGTGTCCCCGGCCTAAATCAGTCGCACTATCGAAACGTGTCATCTAAAGCTGATAGACACTATATAGACCCGTGCTCAGCCCCTGTGGGGCTGCAGTTATTGTATGGACCCCGCAGCATATGGTACATTACTCTGATGGCTGGGGAAATTCTGAGGGCTTTTTTTTATTGTGAAAGGAAAATTACATTAGGTGATCTTTTCTCTTTTTTTTTTTTAAGAAGTGTCTTTTCCCGTGGTGCACCACAGTACATGTATTGCCATAAAGCCAGTGGTCAGCTGTGATATTTTATGAAGGACACCAATACACAAGACATGTATTGTGTTTGGGTTTGCACAGAAAGATTCTCATTTTTAAGAAAAAAACAATTCTAATAGCGTAATGTGTGTGCAATGGGTCTTTAACCAATCTCATTTCACTGGGATAGGTTTGTCAGATCTAGTGTGATGATAAACCAGTGTGTACACAATGAATACAATGATGATGAATAACATAGCCTACAGTATATACAATTTAGAATTTAGGCATTTAGCAGATGCTCTTAATTCATAGCAACTTACAGTAAGCAAGGACAACGCAAGGTAATACATCAATAATGACATGGCATCTGTCTACATAACATGCTCTGTAAATGTTTAGCCCATTGCATAGGACTGCAAGGGGGTCGAGGCTAGGGCAAGTGCTACGGCTAAGGTGGAGTCTGAAGAGATGACTCTTCAGATTACAGCAGAAGATTGGGAGTGAGTCTGCAGTTCTAATTGTAATGGGGAGTTAATTCCATAGTTTGAGAGCCAGATGGGGGAAGTACTTTGCATATGATTACTATAGTTATAGTTGTGAATATATATAGGCATATATCACATCTTGATTAATTGAACACTATTCACAAAGACCAAGGAACATACACAATGTACAGTACTAATGGGTGGCACATGATTTAATCCCGTTTGATGTGAATTAAACAAATCAAATGTGTGCAAAGTATTATTTATTTACACTAAATACTAACAATCCCCTGTGAAGCACAAGGGATTACATAAGGTGACATGTAGGAATGCATTTGTATTTTGAATGATTGATGTATACTAACTACTGTAGGATAATATACAAAACCATGATGTCACAGGACCTTATAGGCCTCAGTAAAAAAAATTGTGATTATATGATGTTATAATGTCATGCACCCCTTTTTCTCCTCACTGTCTTTACCGTCTCTTCCGTTTATAACTAACATAAAGCATTTAAAAAAGTAGCCTATCTTTAAAAAGAATGTGTGTAGGCTACAAATTACAAAATAACAGCAGCAGCTTGTTGCCTTAATTGTTCTACGAGTCTGCATTCTTTGCCTGAAGTCCAATATGGTACGGAGTTATATCTTCGATGGCCTGCAGATGGCAGCATAGTAAATGAATAATCAAATTGAAGAGGCCTTGTATTCAAAACGAGGAGTGCAGCCTGCTGAATATCGTTTACTGAGTCATGCATGCTAGTCATCATGTCTGACAAGCTACGAAGTTATAGGACATGCATACAGGCTTACAGCACACTGTAAAAGTTGTAGTATTTGTATATCCTTACGTTTAGAGTGGGGTGGGCTATAGGATATATAGTCTCTTGATTTATAGTTTATATAGCCTATGCCTTTCAGAAATATGCCTACTGCACTATACAATGCAAATATTTGGCCCTAAACATCATGGTAGGCTATACAATGATGTCATGGTGTTGGTGGGCTAAAATGTAGCCTGATGATATGTCTTTCTTGTCATTTGTGTCATTGTCTATTGTCATGTCTATTTAAATGCCCATCTCCTCTGTCTGTCTGTCTGTCTGTCTGTCTGTCTGTCTGTCTGTCTGTCTGTCTGTCGTGCACGCGCCTCTTTCTCCTCAGCAGCACCACAGCCACCACGTCGCCATGGAAACCTCTGAGAGACACACGTCGAGAGTGAGAGATGGGAGCCCAAGCCAGAGAGAGAGAGAGAGAGAGAGAGAGAGCTGGGAGGGAGAGGAGAGAGAGAGAGAGTCAGGGGGACAATGAGGGGACACGGAGAGGGAGAAAGAGAAAGACGTGAAAGGTTAGGGTGTATCTCCCCCCCAACCCCACCCTACCCTCGAAAAACCCAGCCAAGCCTCCCATATCACCTCTAACCTCCCCCAGTTTTAATTCGGCGCCCCCACCCCAGATCATTCCCCCTCTCTGTCCGTCCTCTCTCCTTTCATACTGGCCCCCTATCGCACCTCTGCCTCCCCGTATACTCTCCCCCATCTTGGCGCTCCATCCCTCTCGTGTCCAGACAGACTGCTCGCATGGCGGGGATTGAGACGTTCGCCGATGGAAGCACTGGTAAATTTTTCACACATAAAAGGAGACAATTGTATGGTGGGCTCTTATTATTGCATATTGATAACTTCTTTTTTCGCACAACGCTTTCCTTCCTTACCTCTGTTCGCTCGTCTCTTTCCCCCCCACCCTTCCTCTTTTCAGCTATATACCATTTCCCTTTTTCTCTTCTCAATAAGCTTTCTGTGCCGTTATCAGTTCAAAAACCGAAAGATCTTATAGTCCAATTTCAGGGGAGCCTGACTTTCCTGTTGGCACTGTGTCTTGGAGAAAAGAAAGTGAGAAGAGAGAGGGGGGAGAGAAATGGGCAGAGAAATATCGGTCCTAATGATTTCTTGTGCGGGGCAGGGCTTTTCTTTTTATTGATTAGAAAGAAACTAATTCACGGGGGTAACCCTGGTCCTCTCTCTCTCTCCTCTCTCACTCGCTCTCTCTCTCTCTCTCTCTGCCATCCTCCCTTGCTCCTTTGCTCCGTGGGCGAATAGCATCGTGTCTTTTCCTCTGCTCTGCATGACTGTATTACAGCAGGTGAATCGCGGGAATATTTGATTTCTGCTCTGCATTATGCATGCGCCCGTGACACGGGCAGTGCAGCCCTCGCACTGTCTGTCGCTCACACTGTTTTGTGTTGATATGAACGGAATAAGCATTAGGCCTGTGTCTATTAACATGTGGTTGATTTGCCTTTGGTGTCCGAGGCTAAAAATTGAAATCATGCAAAGTGACAGCGTGGCTTTGAATTTCACTCAGAATATTCAACGTGAACATTTGAAAACGGTGTAAGATAGAGAGCTCTATAGCCTACTTACTGTTGTAAGTTACAGTCACGGATGTGTCTGCCTCCTTCAGGTCCCCATGTCGCCATGCTCTTTGTTGTTTGATTCCTAATTGTAAAGGAAGAGCCATGTTTGCTTTCCTTGTGGGCGAGTAGCCTATAGGCCTAATGATTATGCCTTAATCTATGCCTAACCTGCCACGGTGGACCACCCAGCAGAGGCTCCTGAGTCCCTGTCGAAGCCTTTAGTACATTCACTTGAACGGCGAGCTTTTTAATCAATGAGGTCAATACGTGTTCGTCGGTATCCGGATGCCCGCAGATAATAGCACAATAACGTCCAAGCTGCACGCTATAGGAGTTAGCACGGCGGTGGCTGATTCGCCGCCGAAGGGAAATCGATGAGCACACTGAGTTAATTATGAGAAAATCAATTAAGAGGAGGGGATTTAGGCTTTATAAGAGCGAGCAGGAGAGCGAGTGCCGCGGCAGAGGAGAGGAGGAGAGCGGCGAGAGGAGAGGCTCCGCTCCCTGTCTGCGAGCTGGGGGAGCTGCGCGGGTCGGCGTTCCTTCCAGCGGAGAGAGAGGAACTGCCGAGCCACGCAACTTCCCTTTGAACATGTGTTGGTCGTATATAGGCTGCTAACCGAGCTAAAGAACCACCATGCCTGGATCAAAAACGTGATCAATGGATGCTGCTAGGCTGCAGGCTATTATAGGCTACTCCTCAATTATTAACGGTGTCAATTGGCGTGTGGTTGTTGCGGATTTGAGGTCTAGCCTATAGCCAATACACAGAGCATCCAAATTTTTTTATTTTTTATTTAATAATATATGTAGTATAATTACTATACATGAAGGCCTATTGTGTGTGTGTGTGTGTGTGTGTGTGTGTGTGTGTGTGTGTGTGTGTGTGTGTGTGTGTGTGTGTGTGTGTGTGTGTGTGTGCGTGCGCGCGCGCGTGCGTGTGCGTGGCACTCGTTGACCTGTAGACTATAGGCTAGTTAGTGTTTCCCTTATGTGGCGCGTCATGATTTGCATCAACTTTTACAAACACGTGTTGGATAATGACACGCTGCCTCCTTTTGAACACCAAGACTGCAGAACATTATAGCCTTTATAGGACAAACTATCCCCCCCCCCCCCCCATGTACACATGGCCACACACATCCCGAGATTATTATGCCTATAGGCCTATACATAGACTACGAGACAATTGTATAGCGTTAAGAAAAGGAGAAGGAACCCCGAACCCGTGTAGCCGTGCATGGGCTATTAGGCTATGTCTGCGATGGCTATAGTGAAAACTGAAAAGCATTCATTTCATATAGATTTCATGCTTGTGGTTGGTTGGCCATAGTTTCCCCAAATGCACTAATTTAAAAACAATGTTGCATACGTGTGTGTGTGCATAATAAGAGAAAAGCATATCCAACCGTTAAAGTTGTATAATTGTATTAAAATTATTTAACGTGCAATTATTGGCTTCAATTTGGAGTAACAAGTGAAGGTGATGTGATTTCACTGCATGTGGAACCATCCGAACCATGATTGTTCCGAAAGATTTGGCCATATTCCATATCACATTGAAAGTCTGTATATAGCTATCCTGTAGCATAATTAATTTCCCCCTGATACACGAGACGAGTCAGTGCATGTGCCTAATGGGTCATAATGGTCCAATGATATGAAACCTTTTTTGAGTCTATATACTATTTTCATTACTTTTATATTCAGCTCCTCGACCTGAAAGAAGACTACCGGTATATGTGTTACCATACTGTAGATATTATGAATATACATTTTACTTTTCTTCACGAGTTCAAATATTCCCAACATCTACTTCATATCCCATTGTATTGGTAAAAATAAGGGGGTTGGTTGGGTGATAGATTCTCCCTTGAGGGTTTCTCATGCCGGTATAATAAGTGGGATAATTATATGTTAAAGTGAATTCTCGAGTTGCAAAGTTTGTCTATTGTCTTCCCATAAGCCTGTGTGCGTGTGCGTGTGCGTGTGCGTGTGCGTGTGTGTGTGTGTGTGTGTGTGTGTGTGTGTGTGTGTGTGTGTGTGTGTGTGTGTGTGTGTGTGTGTGTGTGTGTGTGTGTGTGTGGTTGATGAATTTACCATGCCATAAAAATATAATTAAGTTTTCATTCATTTTAAGCACAACTGAATCATGAAATTAAAACGCGAGATAAAAATATGAAAAATGTATAGCCTATACTAAAACAGTGCATGCAATTACTAGACTTAACTTAAATCCCAAATGTACACGCATGCATGCATGAAAATTATGCTACACCGATTCATTTAAATTGTATCTCAAACGGGGCAAACAGGGTATAGTCCAATAATTGACGATCAGTTAATCCGTGCATAATAAATTATTAAATTATAATAATAATAAAAATGCACGTGCGTGTGCGTGCGTGCGTGCGTGCGCTAAACATCATGTTTACAACATGCATGTTTAAAATATGCATGTATGTATAATATTGAGTGATTTAGGTTAGGTTATAGCCGGTCGAGGCTAATATATAATTGTATAGGCCCGGCAGTCGCCCTGCAACTTAACTAAGGCTAATTCTTAACTTAACAGGATCAAGGTTTGTTAACATATTGCAATAAGTTTGACATTAAAGTCACATGCTGTTAAACTTGTGTAACTAACTGATTATAGCCTACATGCTATAGTTTCAATACACACTGACTTTTATTAGGTATGTTCCTGCGATGTTGTAGTTTCTCTTCGTGGATTAATTTGCATATTGGGCCTTTGCATATAGGCATATATAGACCTATAGGCCTTAACCTGTCCTCCTGAATATCAACTGTCCAGTTCAGCATCTTCTACATTTTTGGTTAATTGTATAGATCGGGTCGCTGACACTGACAGGTTGGAGACAGATCATTTAGTCAGGCGACTTGCTGCGTGATTAGAGAGAAGGACGAAGAATGAAACCATCAAGAGTGTGAATAGCTCCGGATCGTTCTATATTGGAAAAAACCCTGTGTGTTTGTGTATCATTATTGGTATTTATATATAGGCATATCATTATCTATAAAGGTACTTGCTATAGCATACATGCAGATTTTATTGGGCTCAAGACAAACCTTGTCTCATGTTTGGATATGTCTGCGTGTGACTGGAATTTGACGCGGGCTATATAAAAAAAGTATAGGCTATCGCAAAATAAATAATAATCCATTTTATTTCAAAACATGGTTCCAAAGTGCTGCATGAAGTTGCTCCTCGCCTCGGTAACTTCATTAATTAATTAACTGAGATAAAACAATGTGCTCACATGCACATCATTATAGGCTATAGCCTATTCGGCCAATTTTAATACCAAACTCGGTATTTCGCTTGCATTAATAAGCGGTCATTATAGCCTATACATTAAATACGTGCATTTAAAATATATAGGAAAGTGCATGTGTTAAATTATAATTCTTGACGATAGGATCATATTTTTTAAGTAATTTAAATTTGTCAGAACAGGCTATACGTTGATTATAGATTGATTTTAAATAGGTCAATTTCGGAACCATTATTATGCCTATCCTAATCAATAGCAGCCTATATCTATAGGTTACGTTATCATTAGGCTATCTGTCAATATGGACTCTCCTCTTCCAAAACACCACATTGGACCCATCCTGCAGGCAATCTTATCAACATGAAACAGACACCACAAGGCGATAGGTTCAATTTTATGGTTTATGGTAAATGATAGCTGTAGCCTATACACAACCCGATAGCCGCGTTCCATAAACGGTTTTATTAGTTCCATTTCGTGCCATAGGTTATGGGATCGTTGCGGTATTAGGATTAGCGACAGCATTCTCCCTATATATATTTTTTGTTTTTGTCATAGGCTGTTTCCAATCGGTATCAGAAGCGCCGCACGCCCATACAAAATTAATCCATTGTGCGCGGCCAGATCCCCCTCCGCGGCTGCACCTCACAATGCGGTAATGACCCGCAGGTCAAAGGGCGCGCGGCCAGTTCCTCAATTAAGGCGGAAAAATTGCAATTGCACGTCGTGTGACAACAACGGAGCCAGCAGTGACCAGTTCAGTACACACACACACACACACACACACACACACACACACACACACACACACACACACACACACACACACACACACACACTCTCTCTCTCTCTCTCGGTTCAAATGACCGGTAAAAGCTATATATTGTTTAGTAGCCTTTATATCCTATCATATGTACAACTTTAATACAAGTAATTATTTTCCTTAGTTTATTTTCCTTAGTTTATTGTATACAAGCAAGCACACAATCTTGCAAAAGTCGATTATGAGTTAGTTATAGAATCTAACTAACTAAAATAGTCGATCAAACTGTTGGATCGACTATTTTCGAAGCAACATCATCTATAGGACCGTTTAAGTTGATCTCCTATTATAACATCAATTTGAGAAACTATTTCAACATGCATTTGCTGCTTTTGCAAAACAGTAGCATAGCCTATATATATCTGCATGTCATTCACTTTGGACCTGCGTTGGCTATATAACTATAATCATCATCCCTTGTTTTTGTATTTTCCCCCATCATGCTCTGCTCAAGACCATGTTTTTACCTGTGTGATAGGCTACCAAATTGTCATGCACCGCTGCATGGTATACAGGCCAGGCCAGGCCGGGAGGTTATTGAAACAGAATCAATGAGCAATTCATGATCATCACATCATCGATTACTTGATAAATGGTCTCATAGGTTTACTCAACCGAGGAGAACCTATTGACAACGGTGTTTCCTGTCTGCATGGTAGCCCGTATAGAAGCACATGGCTTCTAAGAGCCTAATCTTTGACCAGCACAGACTGGACCTCGATAACTGACAAGAGGGGAGTGATAAATTGATCAAAAATGACCACAATGAATGGGGGGGCCCTGGTGTGAGGACACACATGTCCATTATGGGGAGTGTGTCTGCGGGTGTGTGTGTGGTTTGGAATACATCACAGAGGTCAGAGGTCAGCTTCATCCCAGACTGATGACCCCCGCAGACAGGCTGACCTTTAGGGTCAAACAGCTGGGGGAGGGAAGGACCACGCTGGACAGAGAAGAGGAGATAAGAGGGAGAAAATAAATAATATATTTCACACATGGAAATGTGGCTTTGGCCTTGTGTTTTTACCACTTAAGCCCTGCTGTCAAAATTAGTTAGAAATTGTAAAGTAAATAGATAATTTATTATAAATAAAATAAAATAAAACTGTGTCGCTGATCGCAGCGTAAATAGTAGATCTGTACATTTTTTATCAAAATAGGGATTATAGGTTGAAAGTGTATAAAAACGAGCACAATAAATCTAATAAATACAATCACACAAGACACAAGTCCATAATAGACCTATGAGAGAGAATGGAAGATGGAGAAGGATGGAGCGAAAAGGAATTGTAATACAGTATTGTAAACTACTTTGGCAATTTGGCAAAAGAGAGAGAGAGAGAGAAATGGTGGGGGGTGGGGGGGGGGGGGGGGGGGGGGAGGGAGACAATAGTGATAAAAGATATATCATGTATTGTAATCCACTTTGGCAATAATGTAATGATTTGACAGTATCAGCACCACGGTGGCACTGAACTAAACAGGAGAGTGAAAGAACAGAGAGACAGAAAAGAAAAGAGATGAGAAGATTGCATCTATATATTCTGTTTTGACATAGTTGTTGTTTATTGTATATGGCTGTAAAACCCCTTTAGCAGTATTTAGAATTTTTTGGACCTCTGCTAAACATAGATCAGATAGGCAGATAAGATAGACGGGTATAGGTGGATGGATGGATGGATAGATAGGTGTGTGTGTGTGTGTGTGTGTGTGTGTGTGTGTGTGTGTGTGTGTGTGTGTGTGTGTGTGTGTGTGTGTGTGTGTGTGTGTGTGTGTGTGTGTGTGTGTGTGTGTGTGTGTGTGTGTGTGTGTGTGATCTCATACCTGCGTAGAGGCAGAGTAAATGAGAAAAATATTTGTTATATTTGGATATGACCTTTATTTGCTGTAATGTATTTTTGAATGGCGTTGGCACGATTGTTCATTTCTTTTACAGCATTATCAATAAAGCGGTTAGAGAGAGAGAGGGACAGTAAAACCATCACCGTCAACACGGTGATAACCTCTCTGTGGTCGTTGTGGTCATGTGTTGTGTGGTCAGGTGGTCATGTTTGGTCATGTGTAGGGTTGTCACAATTATTACATAATCGGCTAATCGCAATTATTTGATATAATCGCAATTATTTTGTCATAATCGTGTCCGTGTCGAAACATGTTGATTAAAAAAGCAGAAATGGATGATCTACAAGCTTGTATCAGCTATTTCCGCAGGTTTTTTTCCCTCATATCTGCCCTGCATGTGCACTTTTTTATTATGAAGCCTAATAAAAAGGCAAACAGAAATGTAATTTCTATTCATATATCGGTAAGACATTCCAGTTTCCAACGCCGAAAACACAATTACATCGTTAATCGCAATTATTTGTGCCACAATAATAATCGTTGACTTCGTTGACTTAATCGTGACAGCCCTGGCCAGGTGGTCATGTTCTTTTTGCTCATGTGTTGTGCGGTGGACGTTAGTCTCTCTCCCTTGCATTGGTCCCTGGCTCCAGCTTTGTGTTGTGGACGTTGGGTCTCTTCCTTGTATTGGTCCCTGGCTCCAGCTTTGTGTGGTGGACGGTGGGTCTCTCTCCCTTGCATTGGTCCCTGGCTCCAGCTTTGTGTAGTGGACGTTGGGTCTCTTCTTGGCGTTGGTCCCTGGCTCCAGCTTTGTGTGGTGGACGGTGGGTCTCTTCTTGGCGTTGGTCCCTGGCTCCAGCTTGAAGCAGTGAATTAACACCTGACCTCAGCTCACGACCTCATCCCTCCCTCGGCCAACAACTCCACCCCCTCCACATTAGCAAATATGTGCTATCTGGCCTGGACACACATGTGCATGTGCGCACACACACACACACACACACACACACGCACACGCACACTGAACGCACACACAGGGAGATTTATAAACACATAACACCATCACGTGCACACACGTTCGGAATGCAATTGTGTTGCAATGTTCCCTTGTAAACACGAGCTGCTTGTGACAAGTAGTCAGATGATACACACACACACACACACACACACACACACACACACACACACACACACACACACACACACACACACACACACACACACACATATGCCAGCAATCACATACACAAGCGCATAACATGGACACACATCCATACACAAATGCACACACACACGATTACATGCAAACACATGATTAGGAAGAGAAGTGCAATCACCTGGACACCCGTAGATGCACCCATACACACATGCGTATACCCGCCCACCCACACCCACGTATGTAGCAGAGAAACACAATCACACTCAAATTCGTTAACACACATGCACAATCACTTGCAAATATTTAATCAATTCCCATGGAAACACATACTGTACATATACTGTAGCACCTAATGGATAATAAAATAAGGTGAAATTGACCAGGAAATACACACGCACACGCACACACGCATGCATGCACACACACACACGCCGTGAGAGAGACTGTCTTTCTCCTCACCCTGGTGTGGCCATGTCCACCAGCCAATTCCCCAGAGTGAGGATTCAGTGTGTCTGACTGCTTGTCACTATAACGGTCAGTTCGTAATGGCTGCCTCCCTCCAACACAACGACCAGGGAGGCAGACACTCCCCACGCACGCTGACCCTCATCTATTTCACCCAGCGGTCCAGGCACCTTGTCCGGTATAGTCCAAGTCTGCCTATGTGCTGCGGTTTCGACTCCCGATCCCGACGGCCTTTACTGCATGTCACCCCCCCCTCCATCTCTCTCCCCCATTTCCTGTCAGCCTACTTACTGTCTGTCTGTAAAAAAAAGACGAAAGCCACAAAAAAACACAAAAAAAATCAATTTCACCTATAGCGCCAGCACCCAGACCTGGAACAATGGCTTTGACCACTCTCACCCCTGGCCTGTTCTGTGTGTCCTTAAATGCTGGCACGCTGGCGGAACACAAACCCCTCTTTGTCTAGTGGCCAATTTACGATTTATTTGAATCCAAAGTGGCTCATGGTGTACATAAACGTAGACCACAAACTACACATTGGGCCCCCGTGCAGTTGGAATCGAGCACCCCTTTTATACCTTTCCATCTTACACGGGAACTTGTTCCCTCTTGTCTCTCATCCCATCCGCCCCACCCACCCCACCCACCTTATAGCCCCCCCCCACCACTCCCTCCCCCAGGCTATTGTGCTGGATTGATGGCTTCTCTGGACAGTGAGGTGAAGGGTGCTCAGGGCTGGGCTGGGCAGGGGGCTGGACATGCAAGGAGAGAGAGAGTGGGGTGGAAGAGGCTGCAGTGTCGGCCCGCCGCCTGCGAGTGTCAGCAGAGAGCAAGGCGGCGTGTCGGGCTCTATTAGCCTCTCTGGCCATCTCATCTCCCCGGCTGTGTCAGACAGAGGCATGGAGGGAGGGAGGTGGGAGGCTGGTAGCGGTGTGAAGTTGCCCAGAGGAGA
Organism: Electrona antarctica; assembly: GCF_951216825.1. Lineage (NCBI taxonomy): Eukaryota > Metazoa > Chordata > Actinopteri > Myctophiformes > Myctophidae > Electrona > Electrona antarctica. The sequence continues at coordinate 15,404,316 of NC_136811.1, forward strand.
AGGTGGAAAGAGGAAGCAGAAAAATACATCTTCTTATCCCCTACTGTTGCCGTCAAAAAAGGAAAAAAGCCCCGGCGCCTAGTCTCCTCTCCTCTCCGCTCCTCTCCTCTCACTCTCACACTTCCTCTCTCACTCAGTCGTTCTCTTCCTTTCCCGTTGTTTCCTCGACGTCCGTCCGGCCCTCCTCTCACATTGTCCTCCTCTCACCCAAACCCCTAATCCTTGTCCCCCTCCTCCTCCTCCCTCCTCCACCACCACCACCACCACCACTCGTTCTTTAATCCCAAATCTCTTCTGCCACTCTCTTGCCATCCTCGTCTTTCTTCCCTTTCAATATTGTTCTCCTATACCTCTTCTCTCTTCTTTAACCCCCTCCTCCTCCTCCAGTCCGTCTATCACCTCAGGACACGCCGTCTCTCATCATAAGCGCCTTTAATCACATAAACCTTAGCCTCTCTATTCGAGGGCAAAAATAGCAGATCTACAAGCTCACAATGCCGTCGCAACACCACATGGGAGCTCGTAGATCTGGCTATTCTGAGGTGAAGATATTTAGTGTACAGCAAAAACAGGAGGGGCCTATAGTATTGACCCCTGGGGGACCCTGGTTTAAGTGGTTAATGCAGAGACCCTATAAAAGAAATCACACGGGCGCTATACATCTTTTATGACGTAATTATCAGACAAAACAAACATTAAATTCTCTTTATTGTCAATGGCATTTAATGTTTGTGTTTGTGTACAAAATTACGTAAATTTCCCTTCATTGTCAATGGCGTTTTTGAGTGGTGCAACCACTCCCTTACGGAGCTATGTGTGTGTGTGGGTGGGTGCGGCTGGCTGGGTCGGTATGAGCACGAAAACTGCATGGCTGTTTTTCACCACCTGTGCGCAACCTAACACACACACAAACACACACGCACATATTATATGGTCATTTTGGGTATGCCAGTACAGTGCAGTACAGTGACAGTACAGTAGAGGGACCCCCACACGGTAACTCTGTCATTTCTCAACCGTTTCGGACGTGGGGCGGCTCGCCGGATTTGGCCTGCCCCCTGGGCGCATTCCTGGGGGTCTGGATGTTCCGGGGACCCCCCCGAGGACTACCCGGGGACCCCCGGAGACCCCCACATGGTAACTCTCTCATTTCTCTACCGTTTCGTGCACGGGCGGCTTGCCGGAACCGGGCCGGCACCCTGGCCGTTGTCCTGTAGGTCTGGAACTTCCGGGGACCCCCGGAGACCCCCACATGGTAACTCTCTCATTTCTCTACCGTTTCGTGGGGCGGCTTGCCGGAACCGGGCCGGCACCCTGGCCGTGGTCCTGTAGGTCTGGAACTTCCGGGGACCCCCCGGGGACCCCCACACGGAGTTGCACCGTGCACTCACTTCACACGGGTGTGATTTTAATGTTTGTTTAAGGAAAAACAAACATTAAACCTGCATATAGGAGGGGCAATCACTCCATAAGGGGTGTGATTAGTATCATAAGCAATGCGCCTCTCTTTGTAAAATCGTACCATGTTGTGAGTGTTGTCATTACTCATTTTAGAGCTGTCACTTTTTTAAAGTTCTGTCCCTTTGCAAAGGCACCTTTTAGTTTTTGCTTTGGTCTTACTCTGTAAAATCCTCAATGTACGTGTCTCTAACTCTGGTAGGTTTTACTGTGTTGTACCGTTCTACACTGTATATCTATATTTTTTATTCTTTTTTATTCTTGGTTTTTTTATTCATTTTTGTGCTATACTGTCCATCTCACTCTCTCTCTCTGTCTTGCTGTGGCCTGTGGAGGCCATGATACACACAGTTATACTGTCACCATGCTCTAACAGGTAGAAATTCATTAGAGGATGTTAGAGAATCATGGCCGTCCTCCTTTCGTACCACCTTCGCCATCACGTTGTCGTATGCCAGTGCTCTCGGGCCGTGATTTGTCTTCCTCTCCTTCCCTGTCTTGTTTTTTTTTATTTTTCTCCTTGTCCTGGGCAATCTGAGGCTCACACCAATTTTAGTCTCTGCTGCCATTTTGTGGGATGTGATCAATTTTCTGTGATTTGGTCTTTTCAGTTCCATCTGTTGTGTGAGATTTGGGCCGCCGTTGCCTCTCCCGCACGTCATATTTCACAGCTCAATATAATGTCTGATATTTCATTAAGGCTTTGTGTTATTAACCGCAAGCGATGGCGGCTGTGAACTGTCGCAGTGTGGCTATACCGAGGGAGTTGTTTTCTCCTTATCAAAATAATATGTGATGTTTTCTTCCCCATCATGCTGTGATAATAGTAGATCATACAATAATATAGTTATTACATTCATTAAATAATTATTCATTGTTACATTTATTTTGACACATTAACGGGATACAATGGTGTGTGTGTGTGTGTGTGTGTGTGTGTGTGTGTGTGTGTGTGTGTGTGTGTGTGTGTGTGTGTGTGTGTGTGTGTGTGTGTGTGTGTGTGTGTGTGTGTGTGTGTGTGTGTGTGTGTGTGTGTGTGTGCGCCCTCACACGTGCGTGTAATTTCTATCTTTTTTTGCATTATGAGAGTGAAACCTCAGCCCCCCTCTGAGTTTAACAACACGATGTTTCACAAATAAGTGTGCCTCTTTGGAGAGCCACCTCAGCACGACTCACATTATTCAGATAACAAGAGTGGCTCTGTCATGTCCAACAAAATGGGACACGTTCCCTTAATCTGTCAATGGAGCCTGGCCGCTGAAAGACTTCATTTTGGCTGAGCAATGAAAGGCTCAGAAAAAACATCAATATGGCCTAGCAGGATAAGAGGAAAGAGCCATATGCCCCCCGTCCCCCCCCTCTCTCTCTCTCTCGCCTCTGTCCATATCCTTCTATTTTGTATGGTGCAGATATTGGGTCTCAAGCGAGAAATCAGGATTGTGCTCCCGTTAGAATGGCAGCATCAGTCTGTCAGAGGGGAATAGGAGCGTTATATGGAACCAATGCATCCGGACTGGTCTGGACAGCTCTGTAACACCACCCCGATAGTCTCTCTCTCTCTCTCTCTCTCTCTCTCTCTCTCTCTCTCTCTCTTTCTCTCTCTCTCTCTCTCTCTCTCTCCCCATCATAGCCATGGTATAGTGTGGAGAAGAAGAGGTGTGTGTGGATTAGGGCCTAAATGAAGAATCATGTTGGCTCAAATCCATGACTGCCAACCATCCTCACACTGTGTGGGTCCACCATGGAAACACACACACACACACACACACACACACACACACACACACACACACACACACACACACACACTCACACTCACACTCACACACACACAGAGACACTGTATGAAATCTACTCCTACGCCTCTCACTTCCATTGCCCCCATGCCTATTTAACGTGTGAAAAAGGATTGCTGAAAGGATGTTAGGAAAAAGGTTTTGTGTGTGTGCCTGTGTGCGTGTTTGCGTGTGTGCGTGCGTGCTTGTGCGTGTGTGCGCGCGCGTGTGTGTGTGTGTGTTGGCGGTGAAAGGATATAGGGAAAGAGACAAGTTATGCCTGATTTATGCTGCTCCGCCGTATATATATATATTTCACGCACCAGAAACAGCAGATCTACAAGCTCAGCTTGTATCTGCTATCGCCGATGAAGCATAAATGGGAGCTTTATGCTCGTTGCCTTGCAGGGGGCCTGTCACAGTGCAGCGTGCATGCATGGCTGATAACCCATTCCCCAAAAACATGCACAGGACCGAGAGGTTTAGCCTCTCAAATAACTTGTAAGCTTCACGCAGCTCTCTCTCTCTCTTTTTGTTGAGCGGTTAAAGGGATGTTTTTATGCAGTCCGCCTGTGGCTGATCAATGCTACGCCTTACGGAGCCCTTCGCTGTCACTCGGAATATCACATTTAGGCATACAGAAAATGCAGCTTTCTTTTTTCTGTGAATAAGGGAGCGTGTTGTTGCCTTTATGGATGAGACGTAGTTTGGCGAGTGCACGATGTATATGGATGTGGTCGCAGCCTCGCAGGGCTGTGTTGTAGTGGGTACTACTTTAGCTGCCGGTGCGCAGAGAGAGAGAGAGAGAGAGAGAGAGCTAGAGAGCTATAGAGAGAGCGTGTGTGTGTGAGAGTTGGGGTCTCAGCACTGCAGACAGTTATTTCAATTCAATTCAAAGGAGATTTATTGGCATGAGAAAACATACGTTTACATTGCCAAAGTGTCAAAACATAATAAAAACTGAAACTGTTGAAAATGTATACAGTACAGTTGGAGGGGGTTACAGCACTCTGTAAACAGAGCTATGTCACTTTGTGTTGTTATATACATGCTATATGCGGATAAAGCATTTTATTTTAAACAAATGGCTGAATTTTTCCCCCTCAAAATGTGTTTACTTTGAAGGTGCAGCTCTGTTTATATGTGCAGTAAGACTAGAGGTTTACTCGGTATACATAAAGTATAGTCCTTAGGGTGATTGTATTCCATTGGCTATAACCTTCTTGCTGCTGTGTTTTCACATTGTTTTATTTCTCCCAATAGGTATAGGAAGTGTTTTGTCATTGGTCATATAGTTTCAAGCTCATTGTGGGTGCTGTGTGTAATCTGTGGAAAGTATATGTGTCTCTGATGTCTTGGTATACAGAGCATACATGGGCAACTGGCGGCCCGGGGGCCAATAGCGGCCCCCAACGTCACTTAATGTGGCCCGCACATTGATATATTGATTTCAGCTAATTATTAGTATTCAAATGTTATGTCTTTATGTCCAATGTATTTGTATTTAGTTCATAAAGTTAACATATCTATAACTAAATGCATTTGAAATTAAATAAAAATGTTACTTTTCAGGATTCCAATTCAAAAACAGCACCAACAAAATCAGGATTTCAATTCAAATATAGCAAAAATAGCTGATCTACAAGCTCAAAACGCCTTTGAGCTATTTTTGGCTACGACAGTAATATGTAATGTGGCCCTCTGGAGCGAGGGTGGAAATATAGTGGCCCCCTCCGTCTTCAAAGTTGCCCACCCCTGGTATAGAGGGCACTGGCAGGTGCTTAGATGTTCAGTCACTGCCTTTTGCCTCTTGCCTTTTCCTGTACTCTCCTCTACCTCCCGTGATCGCCTCACTCATCTTAATTTCAGCCTTTCATCTTTATTTATTTTTCTTTACACAAGAGGAAAACGAGTAAGAAACCAAATCCAACATGAGAACTAAAACATGGCGATGGAGGATGGGGTCGATCTGGGGGGGGGGGGGGGGGGGGGGGGGTTGATCTCTGGGGGAAAAACAACAACTTCTACTAAAAAAGGCTTTTCATAAGTAAGGGATGAAAGCTAGTCCGGCTGTACTTCCTGAGAAATGATCCTTCGGTGGTGCTCCTCTTAAGAGCCAGGTACATATTGTTTCATCTTCCTGTACAGGAGTTTAGGGAAAAACCTTGGCTCCTTTAATGGCAGCCAGTTTCTTGGCCTTGAAAGGATTTAATAGTTCAATTTTAAAAACTCATTCAGCTCCCCTTAAAATAATGAAAAATATTATTACAGATTGCTTATCGAAGTTCTCAACACATTCATTCTTCCCTCACATTGGACAGAATCTACAGGGGCGTCGCCATGTTAGAGGCATGAACACGCACGCACGCACGCACGCACGCACGCACGCACGCACGCACGCACGCACGCACGCACGCACGCACGCACGCACGCACGCACGCACGCACGCTCTCTCTCTCTCTCTCTCTGTCTTCCTACTCCTTAATGGAAGCTGGGGGCTTGCTGGCCAGTGGCTGAAACCTAAATTAGAGTGAAGCTGGCGTCCACTCCACGCACGGCCATTTTGTGTCCGACCTCTGACCTCTCAAAGCCAGGGATCTAGCGGGAGAGGCGAGGCACGTGATGTCACAGCGCACTGGAGGGGAGAGAGAGAGAGAGCTGGGATATATCTCCACCCACGACAGAAATCTACCGACATCGTCATCGATGAAATCAGCTATTTATTTTATGGGAGTGAAGATTAGAATCATCACTAACATTCCATCATTATTTCAGAATCATTTTCTAATTAATTGGGCTGGCATGGTTCATTCTCATCGTTTTCGTTCTTTTTTTTAACCACTTAAACCCTATACTTGGATGACCAGGGTCCCCCAGGGATCTATACTTGGCCTGCTGATTTCCCCCTCTACATCAAATCTCTTCGCCAAAAATGGCCACTCTCCAAGCTCCCATCTAGCCCATCTACAAGCTTGTAGATCTGATATTTTCACATCATTATGTTCAACCCAGAATATGGCCACTACTAGGGTTCATTTGTTTAAAGGCCAGTAGTCCCTTCAATCCAACCTTTCTTTTTTTGGGGGGAGACAAATAGTATTGGTGAAGGCTCTGGGGTCAACTCTGGTGGGATTCACACACATAGGGCAGGAAATGGGTGCATGGAGCCTTATTGATTGATTGATTGAAAATGTTATTAACAGTTTGCAGAATTACAGTACATTTCAAGCACACACTCAATACAAAGGCTGTTAACTGTGAGTGGACGACCCAATTAAGCATTACACTTGTTTACAACAGGGTCCACCATGTTCAATTCATCAAAACATTTAGAGACGTACAAATAGACACTTCTATATAGACAAAGAACAGTACAGGAATTCATCATAATGGAGGTGAAAAGGGAAAAGAAACATATACAGTGAGGGGAAAAAGGGGGGGGCGGTGGGGGGGGATTCAGATTTTACGGGGGCCAGTTTCGAATTGCAGCCATCCGTAGGTGCCCTTTGAGAGCGGTTTTGAAGGAGTCAAGGGATTCGCATGTCTTAATGACTGTTGGTAGGGCGTTCCACATTTTGGTGGCATAGGAGCCTTAAACACTACACCATCTCTGGGCACATCAAGAGTAGGATTTTCATCTCATATATTGTACAGATGTGTTACACAGCATCACCCTACAGTAGGCCACACATGAGGCAAAAACCTTCACACCTTGGGGGTATTGCAAGACAATATCAGATGGTTGCAATTTAAAGGAGAATTCCAGGGTAACCGTTTTCTTACCGTAAAATGACGATAATATATCCATTAAGGTAAAGGAAAAAAAGTCCATGGCAAGCGCTCGTCAGTTCCGCAGTAGCCTGGGGTTCACCTATGCTTTCTATGGCATAGGCAGCTCCCGGCAGGATCCGCCGGGAGAATCTAGACACAGCTGCACAACATGAGACTAATTAATTAGAGCGATAGAGAGAGAGGAGTGAGTGTGTACGTGTGTACGTGTGTGTGCGTCAATTTAACAAAGGTGCAGACGATCAGAAATCAGCAGAGCGTGATCGACGTTTGTGCTACTCTATGCCGAATTGAAGTGGACTCGGTCGTAGACTTTTTTTTCTTCTCCCTGTTAATAAAAAAGGCTAGTTCCGCGGCGGTCAATCTCTAAATTGCTTATTTAGATCACTCCACAATTATGGATTTTTTTTGTTTGTCGGATACAAGTCCACAGAGGTTTGTCCCAAATGGGCTTCCATCTAAGGCTATAGCAAACTACACGCTCACAGCGCGTCAGTAACAGCACAACGTGTTAAGGCCGTCCCACATAAAATGTTAACATAAAATAATGCATGTTGTGAACAAATGGTTTGCTGTCTTTGGTCTACAGACTACGATCCGATCCCTGGAGGCCATAATTGGGGTCATAATGTAGGACAGGGACTAGGTATTAGGACTAGGTATTAGGACTAGGTATTAGGACTAGGTATTAGGACTAGGTATTAGGACTAGGTATTAGGACTAGGTATTAGGACTAGGTATTTAGGACTAGGTATTTAGGACTAGGTATTAGGACTAGGTATTAGGGACTAGGTATTAGGACTAGGTATTTAGGACTAGGTATTAGGACTAGGTATTAAGACTAGGTATTAGGACTAGGTATTAGGACTAGGTATTAGGACTAGGCATTAGGACTAGGCATTAGGACTAGGCATTCCCAATTCACATTTCAGTGTTGGTCCGTCTGCCATCGACGGACATACAGGACGCCTCATTGTTCAACCAATTCAACAGTGGAAACATTTAAAATATCACAGTGTGACGGCCCGGGGGCCGAGGAGCAAGAGTTGGTTTCAGTCACGTCACACAGTCAGTCAGACAGACATGTAAAAGATGGTATAGGTGGGCCTAATGCAATGCAATGTCATGGAGCAGTGCCCGCTTGACAACCACAAAGATCTCTCAACAGCCCACCATGTTTTCCTCTACTGTCTAAACAGGGTTTCTACATTGGTGCTCATCCCACATTTTGGGGAAAAAAATAAATATATATATATATAAACATAGGCGTTTGTCATTATTTAGCACAGATGGCAGGCAGGATAAGAGCCATTCGCTCTGTTTCAAGTTAAACCGCTGGGAGTCTGCTCTACTGTAGCTATACCTTCATAACTGTATTCCCGCTGAGCGCTCCACACAGCACAGATGTTTGTATTGGAATGTGTGTGTGGGGGGAGGGGGGAGGGGGGGGGGTGTATCGGCGTGTCTGCGTGGCAGCGTGTGTTCAACACGTGTCTCTTGTATCAATAGGTTAATAGCCGAGATGTCAGTTTCACTGACTGGCTGATTAGTTGTGTGTTCACTAATCCACGCTGGGGCGTGGAGCCATTGGCTCCGCCATTGATTTTAGCACGGTGAGCAGGCAGAAGATAGAGAGAGAGGGGAGATCTATTGATTGACCCCAAATTAGCCCCCACCACCACCGCCGCTCCACCACCACCGCTCCACCACCCACCAACCTGCTCCCCACTCACGAGCTCAATCGCGGCATCCTCACCGGGTCGTCCACAGGCTGTCAAACATTCAGTCTGATTGGACACTTCAGGGTAGTTGAAGGACAAACGTCTATACCTTGGGGTTTTTGTGATTGGCAGTGTGAGTGTTGTCTTGATTCTGTCGGTGGGCAACAGGCTCCCTGACTCCAGCCGGAATGAATTTACTCGTTTCTGATTGCTGATGTATGTCTTACTACTGTTAGTACTGTATACTGTATGACTGAGTCCATTTTTGTTTTTGTACAGAATTATTCTCTGTTAAAAAAACAATATTACCCAGCAAAATGAAGTGTGTGTGCGCGTGTTTCTTTATTTCCCTTGTCCCCCGAGGATCTATAGGGCCCCCTAATATTTTCCCCCTCTATACACCAAATCTCTTTATCTAAACTAGCCAATCTACTGGTATGTGAGCTTGTAGATCTGCCCCCAGATTAATAGGGTCCATGTGGGGGTAAACAAATGATCGAAAAAATGTGTCACTTCAGTGTCTATATAGGCTGCAATGAAAAATATCTGGATATCTCTTGTGGGAAAAGTCAGCCATCACAATTTTCCGAAAATGCCTTGGTTCTCGTCTCGTCCTCGATCCTTTCCCCCTCCATCCTCCGTGACAAGTCTGCCCAGGGAACATCATCTTCTCCCCTCTTTACCACCTCTTTATCTCCATTCCCATCCCATCCCTCCCTCCCTCCCTCCCTCTCTCTCCCCCTCGCCCGTCCCGCCCATCCCTCTCTCTTTCCTCCGTTCTGAGCTTTGAGCCTCTCCTCCTGAGCCATTGCGTCCCATATATCACTCCATCTCATTCCTCTCTGTCTGCCTCTGATTTTCCTCCCTGGGCTGGGCATCCCTCCATCCCTCGCTGCCCCTCCCCATCCCTCCCCTGTGTCTGTGTAAGCAAGAGAGAAGGAGGTTGTTAAACATTTTTCTTAGCTCTTAATTGTTTTGACTGGGCCGATTGGCATCCCGATTAGGCCCATCGATTTCCTGGCGCTAAGTGCATTGATTTTTAAATTTCTTATTGATCCCCGCTCTAAATCTCTCTGCACACGTATAGGCTACACTCATCCACCCACCACCCGCCGGCGCGCACACACACACACACACGCACACGCACACACACGCACACCGACTCACCGCTCGGCGCTTACAGGGGGAGAAAGGAGGAGCGAAAAGGAACATGGAAGAGACAGAGAGATGGGTGTTAGGTAAATACACTGACCAATGACATTGTAGTGAATTAACACACAACGAGAGAGAGGGAGAGGGAGAGAGAGAGAGGGGGGGTGAAAGAAATATTGGATGGAAGACACATGCACGCACGTGCACATACTCATACACATTGTTGTTGTCTCTGTTAAATGCAGAGTGACTTCACTGTTTTAGCTGATGACTAGATCGTTTTAAATTTAAATTTCAATCAATCTGTTTTTATTGTATACATTTTTGTGTGGACCCCAGGAAGACTAGCGGCCTCTTTGTGGAAGCTAATGGGGACCCCGAATATAGAATAAAGAATACACACAAAAAAATACAAAGTGAACTAGATGTTTCCCAGTGGGTTGCGACCCACTTTTGGGTGACTGATAAATGTATCGGTTGTACAAAAATATTTTACAAAAATACATTCTAGCATTTTGCGAAAGAAACTAAATCACAGACATTCCATTCAAATAATTAAAATAAATGGGTAGTAAAAATAACAGCACAACCTCAACGCGTCGACATCAAATGTATCTTTTGCGTCTCGAGCTAAAAGCGGTGGGGAACCACTGATCTATAGTCAGCCTCTCACAGCATCAGAACCACTGATCTATAGACAGCCTCTCACAGCATCAGAACCACTGATCTATAGTCAGCCTCTCACAGCATCAGAACCACTGATCTATAGTCAGCCTCTCACAGCATCAGAACCACTGATCTATAGACAGCCTCTCACAGCATCAGAACCACTGATCTATAGTCAGCCTCTCACAGCATCAGAACCACTGATCTAGAGTCAGCCTCTCACAGCATCAGAACCACTGATCTAGAGTCAGCCTCTCACAGCATCAGAACCACTGATCTATAGTCAGCCTCTCACAACATCAGAACCACTGATCTAGAGTCAGCCTCTCACAACATCAGAACCACTGATCTATAGTCAGCCTCTCACAGCATCAGAACCACTGATCTATAGACAGCCTCTCACAGCATCAGAACCACTGATCTAGAGTCAGCCTCTCACAGCATCAGAACCACTGATCTATAGTCAGCCTCTCACAGCATCAGAACCACTGATCTATAGTCAGCCTCTCACAGCATCAGAACCACTGATCTAGAGTCAGCCTCTCACAGCATCAGAACCACTGATCTAGAGTCAGCCTCTCACAGCATCAGAACCACTGATCTATAGTCAGCCTCTCACAGCATCAGAACCACTGATCTATAGACAGCCTCTCACAGCATCAGAACCACTGATCTAGAGTCAGCCTCTCACAGCATCAGAACCACTGATCTATAGACAGCCTCTCACAGCATCAGAACCACTGATCTAGAGTCAGCCTCTCACAGCATCAGCCATGTATGTTTAAATTCAATTCACTATTTGGATTGAAAATGTAAAAGATTCTATTCATCAATATCATTGATACAGTATGCATGTGCAGTGAAATACGAGAAAAGAGATGCAAAGACATGCACATCCACAACCCCAACTTGGGCAGGTGTTGAGCGACTAACAGTATACAGAATAATAATAAAGAGAAAACGCTTGCACACTGAGGGCTCCAATGCGACAGTGAAATATTATGAACTACATGAACTCTACCTACTACCATACCGATTCTGGGGCAAACATTCAGCCAAAATATCATATCTACAAGCTCACGCATGGCAATGCAACGTGCTCACTGTAGATGGGCTATATATTTGGGGCAGTTTTTGAGGGCCTCCTATACAGTATATACAGCTTTAATGTTTGTGTTGTCTGAACAAACATAACAAATCACACCCGTGTGAACTGAGTGGTGCAACTACACATTTATTGTTATAGTTACTGTACATTAGAACCAGGAAAGCATCTGTGTCATAAGTACTCTCCGCATGAATTCAGTCAGTGACGTCACATACTAACCATAGCAACCATGCTCGTTTTTTTGGTACGAACAAACACGGGTACACGGGTACAAAGCCAGTTGTTGGAGTGGTTTGCACCACTCAAAAATGTCATTGACAATGAACGGAGAATTTACATCATGTGTCTGAGCAAATCACCATATGGGAACCCTTGGCCAATAAGGGACCACCATTCTTGATGATGATGTACGATGATTAGAGCGCCCCTCACTTCACACGGGTGTGATTTTTCTTTTTTGTTATGTTTAGGGATAAGGGGTAAGGCACTGCCGAAAATAGGGCCCATGTGTAGAGGCTGCTATAGTCCTGTGGGGGTGTATTATGGTCAACAGAGTTCTATCCTCGCTGTCTTGTATCCTTTGTTATTATTTTAAATACTGACAGCGTGCAATCTACAAATACAATCTCATAACACGGCACATTAGCTAAACCTGATAATTGTGCAAAAACAACAGCATCAATATATACAATACATGCACGTACAGCATGTCTCCAGTGACAAGAATAACTAAGCATCAATCAATAATGACTCAATTAATTAAATGAGTTGATATTGTTTTGTTTAGATAAGGGTAAAATGGCACTATATATTCTGCTAGCAATCTCAGTCTTTATTCAGGGCTCTCCCCTTTCTCTCCAGCTCTTTTAGTAAACAGAAAATAATACATTTTCACGTCCCGATACCAATTTTATCCAACCAGAAGAGAGCACTCATACAGAATACAAGATAAACAAGTGAAATTGGACGTGATGAAACAAAATTGGAACCGTAAAACTGTAAAATTGAAGCCAATAAGTGATCTTGGTATACTGTCCTGATTGGATAAAATTTGTATCCCAACCTGGAAATGCATTTTCTGTTTATTAAACCATTTTGGGCGGGACCCATTTTGGTGTTAGCATTATGTTATGCTTTAGCTATTGAAAAATAGCAGATCTACAAGCTCATAGCGCGCCACCGAGTGGCGTGCTACGAGCTTGTAGGTCTGCTATTTTAAAAAAAATCGAAGAACCACTGACATAGAAACATAGCTTTTTCAGAAAACTGTCAGGATGTAGAAGACATTTTTAGAATCTGATCTCAGGTCAGAATGGGTTAAAGAGCTGAAGAGATGTACAGTAGACACTCTAATGTCGCAATAAATGGTAAATGGTGCATTTATATAACGCCTTTATCCAAGGAGCTTTACATTCACCCATTCATACACATATTCACACACACATTCATACACCGATGCCGGAGGAAACCATGCAAGGCATGCACCTGCACATAAGGAGCAATTAGTGGTTCAGAGTCTTGCTCAAGGACACTTCGACACTAACTCTGGGGGAGCCCGGGCTCGAACTGGCAACTTTGTGAGTTCCCATCCGGTCACTCTACCCCTGAGCCACATGCCACAATGACTACTATCAAAATATAGGGCTTTAACCTTTTAACAAAACTATAATAATATTCAATCACTAAATGTAACAATAGCATTAAAGAGCCAATATTATGGAGCATTGCTAACAAGTATACCTCCAGCACCATATAGCTATAGCCAGCCAGCCCCACACCCAGAGAGAGGTTGTTTTCTGGGTGAACAGAGGTGCGTGAGGAATAGACAGATATTGTAAATGTCAGAGATAGAAAGCCGCTATTTTGTCTTCAACTGTTCATTTCACATGCTCTGTGGAGCCTGCAGGAGACGTGTGTGTGTGTGTGTGTGTGTGTGTGTGTGTGTGTGTGTGTGTGTGTGTGTGTGTGTGTGTGTGTGTGTGTGTGTGTGTGTGTGTGTGTGTGTGTGTGTGTGTGTGTGTGTGTGTGTGTGTGTGTGTGTGTGTGTGTGTGTGTGTGTGTGTGTGTGTGTGTGTGTGTGTGTGTGTGTGTGTGTGTGTGTGTGTGTGTGTGTTATTTCTGGCTTATGACTCTGTTAGCTGTACTGAAACTGCCGGACTCAGAACCTTACATGCCCACTGGTGTTTCTCTGAAGGTGGTGGATCTAATTGGCTGCAACCGAGTCTGTGTGTGCATGCGCGTGTCCGTGTTTGTGTGCGTGCTTAGCACTGCTTTACACATATGTGTCTAGGTGTGTTAGTGTTTGAGCATATTCTGTGCGTGTGTGTAAGACTTGTGTGCTGTGTGTGCGTGTGGATTTGGTTTGTGTGTGGGGATTGGGGTGTGTGTGTGTGTGTGTGTGTGTGTGTGTGTGTGTGTGTGTGTGTGTGTGTCTACATTTGACCTTTTCTTGGCTTAAGTGTCGAGGCGCAAATTCAGACATTCACTTGATAGCATTTTCTTTTTATAGCCTCCGTACTTGACCAAATTGTGGTAACCTTTTCTAAAGTCATTTAGTGCTGTTCTCTCACTGCGTGCCATTTTGAGTGCCTCGTTGGACACACGGCGTACGGACAATATGTAGCATAACTGCATTGCAATTACAATTTGCTCACTGGGCTGATTCACTTAATCTGAGTGCTTTCAAAACGGCGGGCAGAGAAAAGCAACTATATTGTCTGCAGAATGTCGTCAGAAAACCCTTCAATATAACAAGCTCTGGCAGACTGGCACACATGATGTACAGTTGTTGATGTACAACGGCTGGAGTGGATAAAGGCCTGTGTTGAACGGAGTGCTTCTAAATAACTATAATTTTATCATCATGATAATGGTGGTGGCCGTGATGATGCTGATGAGGATGACAAAGTTCATGATGACTGTGCCAAGAAGTTGTTTTGATATACATACATACAACAGTTACAGCATATTGTTTTATTTCAATAGATTCGATGAATGCAAACTATAAGGGTGAATTATCCTCGGGAGATCTACTGTATAAGCTTCGTTGTGAGTTCGTAGATTGGGGTTTTTTGGTGCATGACACGGTGTGCAGCCAAGTATAAATCAGACATAACAATTCACAGGGTTACACTTTCCCCCAAAATCAGATTATTATTATTTTTGCAATCGTATAATGTAGCGAAAAAGGAGGTTGAATGAAGTATCAGTCACATTTTTCATATACCATTCCGTTTGGCTATACGATTGACTTCCGGTCAGTTTGCGGTCCTTTATAATGAACCCAGCCTGGTGGAGATCTGCGCTCCGATTGGACGCACTAGTTTTACATATTGTTGCTGTCGGGTGGAAACCGATGTCCGAAAGCGTTTCTTTTTCAATGCGTTGCACTGTACTGTACATCAGCTTTAAACGCATGAACAGTTGAACCATGGAGATATAGGAGGTTCCTGGACGACAGCGAGGATATTGTGCACACAGTGTGAACAGTGAGGTTCATGTGGCTTCACAGTGAGGTGCACACACACACACACACTCACACACACACACACACACACACACACACACACACACACACACACACACACACAAAGTGAGGTGTGCGCTGGGTAGACGATGACACGCACGCATGCACGCGCGCACACACACACACACACACACACACACGCACACACACTCGCACACACACAGTGAGGTGTGCGCTGGGTAGACGATGAGAGATCTGCCATTTAAAATGCACATACTGCAGCCTAGCTGATGTTTGCTTTGTAGTGATGGGACCTCTGTTTGCTCTGATGATAGGGACTGTCTTACTGGCACGCGCAGGCATGCATACATGCGTGCGTGCGCGCGCGCGCGCGCGCGCACACACACACACACACACACACACACACACACACACACAGACTATGAGGCAGGTGCTGGCTGATGGTCACTCTTACTGACCGCTCCTCCAGATGAGAGCTGGGAACCTGCGGACTCAGCACACGCTTACACACAAGCTCATCTCACGCTGACACCTCGCACGCACGCACGCACGCACGCACGCACGCACGCACGCACAGCAGATTGAGAAAGGTGCAAACACACAATATGACGGCATGACAGTAACAGACACTCACAGTCTCCTTGAGCTCACAGATGCCTTGTGCGTGTGCACACACACACACACACACACACACACACACACACACACACACACACACACACACACACAGACATTCCACTTTGTCCGACACACCCTAAACATAACCGTGACCTAACACCCCCCTCATCATCACCACCACCACCATCCCCTTTATACTCTATGGCATAGAGTCTATGCATTGGATAGGTGAAGGGACATGATGGCGCTGAGACGCATGCAGTCACTGTGAACACAATATGACCTGCACACTGACCCATTGTGACCCAAACACATTTGTTATTATAAAACATGTGTATATATTTAGTGTGTAGAGATCTATAGATCAGTGGTCTTTATCTCAACCTTTTCCTGATCAGGGTCCGTCCACTTGAAAAACCTCAAAGTGTTTCTCCGCCCACCCATCTGACCACTCAAAGCTTAACTGCCGTGTTAAGTGTTAAGTGCTAGTGTACAAAAGATGCATTATTTTATTTAATGATCAATCAATCGATTGTGTAATTCCGGCTAAGATCAATGGAACTAACGTAGTATATTATTTTTTTATATCCTATTTATTGGTCTCACAAAGAACTTTTTTTGAGGTTTTAAAGAAAAATATGTAAGTACTATGACATTTATTTGTCATGGTATTTAGGCTACTATCATTAAAATTGTAGTGTTTTGCCAGTAGCTGCCCACTTGCAATATCCTCTCAGCTCAGATATATTTGTAGATCTATTTTTTGTTATTATGCAGATCTATTTTTGCTATTATGCAGTTCTATTTTTGCTATTATGCAGTTCTATTTTTGCTATTATGCAGATCTATTTTTGCTATTTTGGGGAAATTATTGATCATTTTGGAACACCTATAATGCCCAAAATAGCGAGCCAGGATGAAAGTGGCTAAAATGGTCAGTAACATAAAAAAAACAACAAAAAACATTTCAACATAGAGGTCAAAACAGAACCCCTTTCACAGACTACAGTAGCTGTGAAATGATCAAACTTGAGTGTATGTAGAATTCATGAAATTCAGGGAAATATAGATTTACCGTAATATTAAAATTTTGTCTCGATATTCTATAGTGGTTCTATTTTTGTAACTGGGGCAGTGATCAACTTAATGAATGAATGAATGAATGAATGAATGAATGAATGAATGGAAGAACTGTTGAAGAATGATTCCAAATCAAACTCTCGATGCTGACGTGCATGTGTGGGTGCGTGTCCCATTCAGATAATGTCCACAATATATTTTTGTTGTATTTCATGTCATTTCATTTCCTCTCTCCACATCCTCTCCCATTTGTTTCGACCTCAGTAAAACGCTGGTTGCTTCGCTGAAATACTGCAGTGTTTTTATCTGCCCTCTTTTATTTCTCTCCCCCTCTCTCCCTCTCTCTCTCTTTCTTTCTCTCACCCTTTCTTCCTTCCCTCCCCTCTCTCTCTCTCTGTGTCTCTCTGCCTCTCTCTCACTACTGGTCCAGTGCACCCCCCCCCCCCCCCCCCCTTTGTTTTTCCCTCTAGTCCGCTTTTTCCTCCCCTTATATACGTCTCCCTCCCTCTCTCCCTCTCCCGGTTGGATGCGTACCCCCCCCCCCTCTCCCCCTCTCCTCAGTTTGTTGTTGGTTTATAGTATAGTTCTGGTGGTGGTGCTGGTGGTGGTGGTGTGTTGGGTGGGGTAATGTTTGGGGGTGGATGAGGGATGGAGAGGAGTCTTGGGGTGGGGGTGGGGGTGGGGTAGATAGCCACAGCAGCAGCAGAAGCAGCAGCCTGGACCCGGTGACGTGGGTGCGACATGTAAGCGCGGTGCCGGAGAGGAAATCAATACATGGAAGGATGAGAAGCAGTGGGGTGGATTACCGTCTGGGGCCCTGGCTACTGGAGGGAGGGAGTGTGGGGGGGGGGGGGGGCTTGGACCGTAGATGAGGCCTTTGGGTGTGTGTGTGTGTGTGTGTGGAGGGGGGGGGGGGGCTTGGGGGGTGGAAGGCAAGAGGCCAGATTGTCCAGTCCTCTCCTCTCCACCCCCCTCCCCTCCTCCTATCTCCTCTCTCCCACCGACCGACGGAGACGCTGTTTGAATCTTGACCCCTCCCACCGCCCCTTCCCTTGGCCTCTAAATACCACTGGCCTGTCGGTGGGCCGCCGCGGGCCAACCTCTGGGGCCTGTATGTATACACGCATATTGTACACACTCACGACGCACACACAAGCACGCACACACACAAACACCCTCCCACGGGTGGAGATTGCACTTGGACTCTAGCTCTAAGCCAAATACACACTCTCACCTATATGGTGTCTCTCCCTCTCACATGCGTGCATGCGTGTGTGTGTGTGCGCACACGCACTCACGCACACTCTCTGAGTGAATACATAGATGGCCCCAGCATTCCCAGATACAGCATGGTGTGTGCGCTAACTCTGCTGATAACCCTCCCACTATCTGGCCGGGGAATAATCGGCTGATATTACCAGTGTAAATTAAAGTGTGTGTGTGTGTGTGTGTGTGTGTGTGTGTGTGTGTGTGTGTGTGTGTGTGTGTGTGTGTGTGTGTGTGTGTGGTGTGTGTGTGGTGTGTGTGTGTGTGTGTGTGTGTGTGTGTGTGTGTGTGTGTGTGTGTGTGTGTGTGTGTGTGTGTGTGTGTCCAAATGTGCAAGTATTCGCAGCGTGTGTGTGTGTGTGTGTTGTGGGGGGGGGGGGGGGGGGGGAAGGGATGCATCCTCAGCACTGCTACAACCCAGACAATAAATATCTATAATAAATATCATTATTATTGGGGCAATCTCCCCAATAAGCGAGTCTCAGTGAAAGATGGCACGGGGGACTGGGCTGGATATTGGCAATATATCTCATTGATTATTGAGAGCGCTGACAGAGAGAGCGAGGCAAAGTTAATAAAACTAATAAAACAGACAAGGAATACAGAAGGAACAAGGGCTTTAGACGGATCGACTGCTTATAGACTAGAGAGAGAGGGGGGGAGAGGGGGGGGGGGGGAGAGAGAGAGAGAGGGGGGGAGAGAGGGGGGGAGAGAGGGGGGGGGGAGTGAGTGAGAGAGAGAGAGGGCGGGAGGGGGGGGGGAGAGAGAGAGAGAGGGGGGGGGGAGGGAGTGAGATGAGAGAGAGAGGGGGGGAGAGAGAGAGAGAGGGAGAGAGAGAGGGAGAGAGAGAGAGAGAGAGAGAGAGAGAGGGAGAGAGAGGGAGGGCGGTGGACTATAGTATAGTTGCATGGCTTGTGCATGTGTGTGTGCGCACCAAATGTCTTTTTGACATTGCTGGCCTGTCATCTTTTTCTGCGTGCGTGCGTGCCGTGCGTTCAACTTTACCTTCATTGTATGAGTTGAGTGTATTTTTCGATTACTAGCCTACAATACGACAGATCTCCCACACAGTCCAGACTGAAAGTGTACCAAAGGCCTCGTTATAAGGCTCCATCTTTACACTCGTAGAGTTAAAACGATCAAGGTTTTCAATTGCATCGCTATTGAACAATGACGCATTCAGACACGCACTTTCTGTTTTAGCTGTGACAATGTGCATGTGTGTGTCCTCGCACTGATTGAATCATTGTTGGATCTGAACCACTCATGTCTACTGAACACCACACACACACGCGCGCACACGCACACACACACGCACACGCACACGCACCACGCACACGCACACGCACACACACACCCCAACACACAAACCCATCTAAGACCACACACACACACACACACACACACACACACACACACACACAGACACACAGACACACACACACACACCCTCACTTACAGCACAAACATACAGCAGCAAAAACAACAGAAACTCATAAAGTCCCATGCATCATCTCCATATTATCTTGACAAATCTATACATCATGTCAGCCCGCAGATTTATGTGATTATTACATCTTTGCCATGTGTTATTGTTTTATACATCTGTGTGTGTGTGTGTGTGTGTGGTGTGTGTGTGTGTGTGTGTGTGTGTGTGTGTGTGTGTGTGTGTGTGTGTGTGTGTGTGTGTGTGTGTGTGTGTGGTGTGTGTGTGTGTGTGTGTGTCGGAGAGAGGATATGAGGATCCTGGCTGGGTGCCTGGTTGTGGGTTTTGGTTTGAGACGGAGGGGGTTGGGGGAGTTTGACAGTGAGAGAACATTGTCCATTCTAATGGGTGTCTTGTTAGACTGTGTGACGGACCCCCGCGCCCCCGCTGACTGTGGGCCGCGGCCATCGATCGCCGGGCGACTGCGTTATTGATGAGCGAGAATTTAATTCAACCAGCTCGTTTGTCACGTGACATCATCATTTAACCGCAAAACCGTGACATGGGCGCCGAACACACACGCTCGCATGCACACACGCACACACACACACACGCACGCGCGCGCACACACACCCACACACACACACACACACACACACACACACACAGAGCGCATTGCACAGATACAGTATGTGAAGATACATGCACGTGCTGTATGACATAGAGTACACAAATACATGCACAATGCAACACACACCCATGCTCACAAAACGCACGCGCGTGCACATGCGTGCACGTGCACATGCACAACCTCAGAGATGCACATTGAAGACAAAATAATGACTATAGTTTTGGACAGTTTTATTTTGCTGATTGCTGCTGTTTTGCAGCAGCCACCCACACCCACAATATACAATTCTGCAACATGCAATCACCTTGGAACTGATTCAGTTAAAAAACTATAATTCAAAAATGAACATTAGGGCAATTATACTACAGTAGGAGTACAATGACTAATGTATGACCTCCGTATGACTAATATATAGCCCAAGGGTAGCAGTGCATTGTGTGATAGGATAAATATTTCATGTGATATCCTGACCTACAGCAGATGACATGGCAACATGTTCCACCTTCATTCTGCTTTTGGGCAATTGGAGCAAACTGCTTTTAGTGTACAAATGTAACCAAATGCACTAGGGTTGTCCCGATCACGTTTTTATTGCTCCCAATCCGATTCAGATCATTTGATTTTGAGTATCTGCCGATACCGATTTTCCCCGATCCAATATTTATATTTTTATTTTTATATAACACTTATGCCATATCATCACAATAGTACAATATCCAAAATCACATAATATCCAGTCAAATATCATGATATGGATATAATATTGATACTAGTGATTTCCCGATCACGTTTTTTTTTGCTCCTGGTCCGAGTCCGATCATTTGAAAATGACGTGATCGGCCCCGATTTCTGATCACACGTGATTGGATCGGGACAACCCTAAAATGCACCCATAAGAACACTCTGTTATTACATTATATAACACTGAGAGTGTTACTGTGCAGTGTTGGATGCATGTAGATTTTTAGTGGCGGTTTTTCCGATAAACGCGTCCAGTGTGCAACCACCTTTACTTCCATTGAAGGTCCATATTACACTCTCAGAGTGACATTAATACTCCAGACTTTATGGTGATAAAGAGTGTGATATGCAAATATCTGAAACGATAAACGATAAAATAAGTTGAAAAAGGTTAAAGTTGTACTATTTGTCACATACATTGCTGTATGTCTCTTGGAGCTGTGAGCTAAGACTGAATAAAATGAATATTCCACTGCATGGGCAGATTTGTTGCATATTTATATAAATGCTGTTTTTTCTTTGAAAGAAAAAAGTCAGACATATACAGTATGTTTAAATATTTTATAATAACTGGCAACATATTATGGATATTT
>NC_136811.1:15426026-15428526 GCF_951216825.1 Electrona antarctica
CCACCTCCCTCTGGCTCTGAGATGATGGAGCAGAGCACAGGAGCTATGGAGACGAATAGGTGTCAGAGGTGTGTGTGTGTGTGTGTGTGTGTGTGTGTGTGTGTGTGTGTGTGTGTGTGTGTGTGTGTGTGTGTGTGTGTGTGTGTGTGTGTGTGTGTGTGTGTGTGTGTGTGTGTGTGTGTGTGTGTGTGTGTGTGTGTGTGTGTGTGTGTGTGTGTGTGTGTGTGTGTGTCCTGCTGCTTCTCATACAACACCTGTACACCTCCAGTGTGCACACCACAACACCTACTGTTTATAGGTCTGCACAGCCCCTCAGGGCCACACACACACACACACACACACACACACGCCTGCATGCTGCACACACCTATTGTATTTTATGTCTCCTACCATAGAGACACACAAACAGATTCCTACTTTATAGACTATTTTATGTCTCTCACCTTAAAGAGCACACACACACACACACACACACACACACACACACACACACACACACACACACACACACACACACACACACACACACACACACACACAATTTACAATTTAGCAGACGCTCTTAATCCAGAGCGATTTACAGTAAGCAAGAACAAAAACATGGTAATACATCAAAACATAAAAATAGTCATCATGAATCCCACGTAAGCTAAGAACCTAACAGTGGAATATCTATCTAAGGAAACTATGTGTATACACTATAGAGTGCCATATGTCTACATAAAGTGCTATTTAAGTTACATAAGTTGAGCCTGTGCATATACGCATGTAGGAGGTCGAAGCTAGGTCAAGTACTACGGCAAGTGCTATGGACACACACACACACACACACACACACACACACACACACACACACACACACACACACACACACACACACACACACACACACACACACACACACACACAGGGTAGCAGCCTAGCAGGGTGGTTGTCATATGGCAGCATACAAACATAGGCCTCATACACACATGCAGAACACATATTCTGTCTTCTGTCTGTGTGTGATGGCCTCCTCAGTGCATTTCCAATGGGAGTCACATGGTTTGACCAAATATTTTTGTTTGGTGGCTGTTCAGCACAAACCAGCCGGCCGATGGAACATTATTTTTGCGCCTGCAAAGTAGCCTGCACTATGCTAGATGGTTTGATGTGTTGCCAGTTCTGCTTTTTATAAGCGACTTCGGGCTTGTTTTCCTGTAAAGTCGCTTGTAAATATTCATAGTTGCGGGTAGCTTTAGTTTGGGCTTATTTCTGAAGTATAGTTGATTATTTGGGCTTGTTTTCATAGACCTGGTTGCTTGTTTCGCTCACAGAATCTGGCAACCCCGGAGCCTCAAAACAAAACACGTAGCATTTTTTCGCTAGCTTTGCTTTGGAGTTGATTGCTTGGTATAGGAATTGAGAGTTGAGATTGAGAGTATGGTATCTAGTTCCCACTACACCAGTAGTCAGCCCTGAAACGTGACGAGCAGACTAGAGATCCACTCTACAGTAGAGTATTTACCGCACTCATCACCACGCGGATATCGACGGCTCTCGAGGTCGGCAACCGACCGAACATGCTCCTTTTTCATCAACCGGTTCCGACCAGTCTTCACGGCGATATTGACCCTGGCAATCGACCCTTTTCAACTGCTTCCATGGCTGACCGTCGGTGCGGTCTGGAGGCGCCTTTACAGTGCATGCAGTGTGGTTGTCTTACGGAGCATACAGAAGGCTGGTTGTCTTATGGAGCATACAGTGCATAAAGGCTCATACATACTCCAGTTTTAGGTGATAAGTTATCACCTTCACCTGTCACCTTCATAACGAGTCGGTGATGTCCTTAAGCATTGACTCCGCCTCCCTCTGGTTCAGATGCAAAACCGCCCACCAAACTCCTAGACCAATCAGTGAACGGGGTGATACCTCCAGAGTGAAAAGGGGCTTGTCTGACAGTAAAAACGGAGAGAGAGAGAGCCTCGGCGAGTGACGTAATGTTGTAGTTTTCTAGCCCTTTAAAAACCACACCGCGGTGAATGATAAGCCATCACCTCAAACTGGAGTATATGTATGAGCCTAATTGACAGTGCATGCAGCAGGCCGCTTGTCTTACGGAGCAGAGCGTTGCAGCGTGCATGCAGCAGGCCGGTTGTCTTACGGAGCAGAGCGTTGCAGCGTGCGTGCAGCAGGCCGGTTGTCTTACGGAGCAGAGCGTTGCAGCGTGCGTGCAGCAGTCCGTCAGTCAGTCCATCTCTGAGCAGCGCTCTGTCTGTCTGTCCCTCCTATAATACAATATGATGGATTATAGGAATTAGAGCCGGGGTGTGCTATACAGGCCTCAGGCTGCACTACATATATATAGGAGAGCCTGGCCTTACACGGAGAGAGGGAGAGAGAGGGAGAGAGGGAGAGAAAAGGAGGATAGAGAGAGAGAGAGATGGGTTGGGTCTGAGCTACTTTAGAGACCACAGAATTGTCCCTGCAATGACCTATTATACACCTTGCCACATCACTC
>NC_136811.1:15431026-15433526 GCF_951216825.1 Electrona antarctica
ACACATCTGATGAGTTCAAAGCGCTCATATAAATATAGGATACTGTACATTATATATACAGTGAGATTTTATATTTTTTTGGAGGTCCCTTATTTTTCTTGTAAATATTTGACTTTCAAGTACTAGCATTTTTGTTATGAATTGTTTTTATTAAAAATAAAAGATACAACACATTAAAACCTAACCAGCAAAAGATCCAGAAAGTATAAATAAGAGAACCCACCCCTCCGAGGACCAACGATGTCACGAAAAGCACCTGTGCAAAGTTCCAACCACTGTAAGGACAGCCTATAGTGTTTCCCAAAGTGGGGTCCATTTGGTTCCATTTGTATACTCTCGGAGTTAAATTAACATTGATTTTACAATATAAATTGGGGTCCCAGAGATAGAATTGCCATTAAATTGCATGGGGTCCGTAGACTAATGCATGTCAAGCTGGGGGTACTTGAAATTAAACTGGTTGAGAATCACTGTAAAATCTTCTCTTATGGGGGGTCCCTGGCATTATGTTTTCAAATGGGGATCCGTGGGCTCATTAGTGTCAATTTGGGGGACCACTGGCCTAAATCATGTCCTTAAGCTTATCTGCAATGCTAGCCCAATACGTCAACGTTTTTCTCAATCACTCTGCAGTGTAATCTTGCCGTTGACATGCAGTTAGTTCTAGATATACTAGTATTTCTACTATATCTAAAAACGTTGGTGAAATGTTAACCCATTCAGGACGGGAAAGGTGTTTTAAGAATAATAATGTTATACTTTAGCTGTTGAAAAATCGTGAAAAACGTGTGCAAATCTTTGAATATATATACTTTCACAGCAAACGTTTTGACATGAAATAGTGTGAGCACCACTGACATAGAAACATAGGTCTTTCAGAAAACTGTCATGATTTAGAAGACATTGTATATAGAATCTGTTGTCAGGTCTAAATGGGTTGGGTCAGGTCTATCTATGAGGTGGTTTTCACCTCGTATAGGCACCATCTTCTTTGCTGCTGTTAATCCAACAAAGAAGATTTGCTTGTGTGCAGTTCAGTGTCAGTCAGGTACTAGTTGAGTCAGTCAGTTCAGTGTCAGTCAGGTACTAGTTGAGTCAGTCAGTGCAGTGTCAGTCAAGTACTAGTTGAGTCAGTCAGTTCAGTGTCAGTCAGGTACTAGTTGAGTCAGTCAGTTCAGT
Organism: Electrona antarctica; assembly: GCF_951216825.1. Taxonomy (NCBI): domain Eukaryota; kingdom Metazoa; phylum Chordata; class Actinopteri; order Myctophiformes; family Myctophidae; genus Electrona; species Electrona antarctica. The sequence goes on from NC_136811.1 coordinate 15,432,206, forward strand.
GTCAGTCAGGTACTAGTTGAGTCAGTCAGTTCAGTGTCAGTCAGGTACTAGTTGAGTCAGTCAGTTCAGTGTCAGTCAGGTATTAGTTGAGTCAGTCAGTTCAGTGTCATTCAGGTACTAGTTGAGTCAGTCAGTGCAGTGTCAGTCAAGTACTAGTTGAGTCAGTCAGTTCAGTGTCAGTCAGGTACTAGTTGAGTCAGTCAGTGCAGTGTCAGTCAAGTACTAGTTGAGTCAGTCAGTTCAGTGTCAGTCAGGTACTAGTTGAGTCAGTCAGTTCAGTGTCAGTCAGGTACTAGTTGAGTCAGTCAGTGCAGTGTCAGTCAGGTACTAGTTGAGTCAGTCAGTTCAGTGTCAGTCAGGTATTAGTTGAGTCAGTCAGTTCAGTGTCATTCAGGTACTATAGTTGAGTCGACAACCCTGACCCTCTTGACGTTCTGCTTCTTGGCTTTCCAAATTGTTTAAACTGGCTTTCTAATCCACTGGTTCTAAAACGTGGTGACCTGGGGAGAGACAGCGAGATCCGGTAGATAGCGACTAGTTGCTTATTAGTCGTGACCATAAACCACTAGTCGCGACCAGAAGCTATACAGTAGGTCGCAACCTGGTCGCAACTAGTCGCGACCTGGTCGTTGGTCGCTACCGGATCTCGCCCTTCCTGGCCCGGGGACCCCTAGGGGTCCTTGAAGGTGGTGCCAGGGGGTCCCCAAATCTCACAACGCACACAAGCTTGTAAATCTGCTATTTTCAGAAAATTTTGTAAGATCTTGAAAACACGTGCCATAACATCTTTTATAATAGTGGTCCATCACAACTGCACATCTCAAAGAGAAACACCTGTCTGACATTTCCAAACTATATTACGTAATCCACATGCAACAGACTGTTGTAAACTATTTCAAGTAACCAGCGAGATATAGTTTCAATGTGTCTGCTAAATGCCTAAATTGTAAATACTGTATATCAAAGAATAGCCTACTTTTCCTTGACTTTTCAGGACAAAGCCATCACTTAAGATATGAAAAGTAGCATTTCTCCCCATAGGCTTTAGAAGAAGAAGAAAATAAATCTAAAAAATCTAAATCTAAAAAAAAATCTAAAACAATGAACGTATGTTTTATTTTATTTAGTTATATTAGTTACTTACTTAATTACTAGTTATATGGTAAAAATGAAGAGCTGTCATATTTGAACAGACCACTCAACAGCTTATCTTTTTTGGATTTTTAATTTTAGACGACTTGGTTTTTCCAGGTTAAATGAGGAAATCTATTTCAGACCATTTTTGTAGATTAGGCCTACAAGAAATACTATAGAAATGGAT
>NC_136811.1:15438526-15478526 GCF_951216825.1 Electrona antarctica
GTACAGCTATAACTGGTGTTGACACAACACTACAAAATGACACAGATAACAATACGTACACAGATAACAGTACACTATAAATCAATAAATACATAAAAGTGAATAAACGGGGAGGAAAGACCTAAATAGGATCTTAGTTTATAGTTTGTATTGTGTTGTGTATATAAAGGTTTCATGACATTAATTTTCATTCGTTTTTTCGTTTTTCTTTTAGGTTTTATGACCTCTATTACACCCACGCAATTTGAACTTTGAACATTCAGTGGATTCTCTGTGGTCTGGGGGTTTTCTCTGTGTGTTCTGAAGCCGTTTGAGCTGCAATGAAACAGGCAAACATCCCTCAACAGTGACATCTGCTGGCAAATTCTTATGACTCATATATGGGATTTGTGGACTCTTACCTCACAATCCACAGGGAAATCAGAGCACTTGTTTCAGCCAGAAAACCCCCAGACCACAGAAAATCTACTGAATGTTAAAAGTTCAGGTTTTTTGGGTGCAATTGATCTCAGAAAACCTAAACAAAAAAAGAAAGAAACATTACAAAAACGTATTTTTATGTCACGATCCCTTTAAGATAATAAACGTAACTTTTGTATCATTCTATTGCGTCTCAATATAGAGGATGACATCATAGAATATAGAATAGAGTGAGCAGTAGTGTTTTGCGGCCCAATATTTAATAATATTTATACCAAAAAGGTGAAAGAGCTTCGTAACATGCTAGTATTATGGTGTTATGTGTGTATAGAAATATATACCCAAATCAAAACTGTAAGGGGTGGTCAGGTCAATACTGAAATTCAAGAATGACAAGAATTCCTCTGCCGTCAATTTTGCCAAAGCTTGAATTCACATCCGTGAAAAGAACAATAATGTTCACCTGTTGCTGTCGGTAGTCAATCAATCTTTATTTCAGACTACATGGTCCATAGCAATCAACAATACAGGGGACAATACAACAGAAACAGCAACAAAAACATATACAAAAATCGAATGGTAGTGAATTGATTCCAAACCATAATGTTAGCAAAGAAGAAAAGAGTTGGTGGAACTTTTGGCTCAGGGAGATGATGAAGCTACCCCTGAGTTTTCCCAACTTGGAAAAAAATATTAGACCTTAATAGTCGAATGTTTAAGCATGTTACTTCCAACCATGTAGGCTAGCCTATAGATACTTTATTTTACTTATTATTTTAAAACATTTTCCAGATATTTTAGTATTTGCCAATTTACCACGAGGTGCCCAGTCTTCCTTCTGCCCACTACCCAGCTATCCTGTCATCAGTCTTCATACTGTAGCTGTATACAGTATACAGCTACAGTACTGTAGCTATACAACCTTTCCATTTGCAATGGCTTATATTTTCCAATTACTTTTTTTAGCCCATGATTATTTCTGCGCTTCAGGCAATGAGGCAAGACACTATCTTGAGAAACATCTCTATCTGTCTTCATATGTTAACACTATCAGCAAGGTTTCCATTTTCATAGGATTATTTTGTGTAATATTACGCTGCGTTGAGTATAGGTTTAGAATTGAACACAACAGCACAATCATAGGAATTTATAATATTAGTGAATGACGTGTCATTAGATCATTTTGGGCATGTATACTTATTACTTAATCATAGGCAAAACCTTTCCCCAAATTTCTAAAATAGCTTGCAGAATGCAGGTCGTCTGTTTCCTCTATTTGTCGTGCGATGAAGTATACTGTATAGGAATAGGATTTAAATGGTCCAAATAATTTATGATCAGTAGTCTGCTAGCTATACGAGGACTGGGATTTCAAATTCTTCTGCGGTCTCTCTTGTCTAGTATTCATCTGAACACATGTGTGCAAAGAAATGAAGAAAGGCTTCTAGGCTAGCCCGCTCTTTGACAAAAGCAATATAAGTTTTATTGATGGAAAACACCACTTTGCAATCAAAGACGGGCCGTCCGCACCAGAGGCTCCTCCACAGTTTAGGAATCTGTAGTTATAGGAGGGTTGTGGAGACTCCTGTTCCCAGACGCCCCCCTCGGCGTCGGGGTGGTGTCCTGAATCGGGAAGCGAAGTGTGTGTGTGTGTGTGTGTGTGTGTGTGTGTGTGTGTGTGTGTGTGTGTGTGTGTGTGTGTGTGTGTGTGTGTGTGTGTGTGTGTGTGTGTGTGTGTGTGTGTGTGTGTGTGTGTGTGTGTGCGTGCGTGCGTGCGTGCGTGCGTGCGTGCGTGCGTGCGTGCGTGCGTGCGTGCGTGCGTGCGTGCGTGCGTGCGTGCGTGCGTGCGTGCGTGCGTGCGTGCGTGCGTGCGTGCGTGCGTGCGTGCGTGCGTGCGTGCGTGCGTGCGTGCGTGCGTGCGTGCGTGCGTGCGTGCGTGCGTGCGTGCGTGCGTGCGTGCGTGCGTGCGTGCGTGCGTGCGTGCGTGCGTGCGTGCGTGCGTGCGTGCGTGCGTGCGTGCGTGTTTTGTCTCATGCCCTGAGGAGAATTATAGAAACAAACCAGACTACAGACACACACGCACAGTCGCTTACACACACACACACACACGCGCGCGTGTGCGCACAGTCGCTACACACACACACACTTGTTCCCTGTTCCTTGTATTGCATCATTTATTGTTGATGATTTATGATTTATTTGATTTGCACAGCAGTTATATATACAGTATACATATAGCCTACATAATATGGTAGTCAGTTAGTTGTTGTACCGGTGAGGTAAGAAAGCCTAGGGAGAGCCATGCCAGAACCTACATTACATACAATATGAATGTATATAATAATCTGTATTATTTTGAGACCGTTCCGATATGACATTTTTATGGCCGATATGGCCAGTTCCGATTATGCTACCGATTAATCGTGCATAATTAATTAATATTAAATAAAGACAAAAACAAACAAAAAAACAAAAAAATAGGATTATTGCACGGTGTATAGCATTTGGCTCTATTTAACACAAAGCTAGTTAAGGCATATAGTCTATTATTATTTGGAAAGTCAACTTTATGGTACCGTACTTTAAGGATCAGTCTTAAAGTACCATCCTGGGGCTCTGGCATCTCTAGCCTATTGACTATGACTCACAGTTTACTTTACTGTACTGTACTGTATATTGTGAGTATGTCAATGGTGGGGTATTTAAATAATCTTGCAGATATAGGGAATTATGAATGGCATCATTGTTTGTTTGTTAGTTTGTTTTGCCAAAGTTATATAAATGTGTTTCAATGCATTTATAGTGCAGACTCATTTAAAAAAAAAAAATGAAATAAAACATCAAGCTGAAAATGGTCCCTGTGGAAAAGATTGATTTATGAAATTCAAACGTCCATGAATTATTAACTGCACAATGAATAATGATATTTAGCCAACATGGACGCAGTTATTCGGCTAATTTCAGTAATGTTTTAATTCGTGTGGAGAAAATGTTAAAACGAATGCGACATGTGAAATGATTCTTGTCATTAGGCCATCATTATTATTAGCAGCAGTACAAGTAGCAGTAGCCATCGTAGTGTAACTGTTGGAGTTGTGGTGGTGGTTTAGTGGTCATTATACTGGCTAAATGGAAGTTGTAGCACACCCACACAACCTCTCATCTTTTATAAAAAAGTAATGACCCTACTCTCTCTCTCTCTGTGTGTGTGCGTGTGCGCGCACGCGGGAGGGCATGGACAGTATGGCTGTGTAGACATTTTGCGTGTGTGAATGTGTGTGTGCTGATGTGATGGGAGAAGGGGTCTGCACAATATGAGAGATGACGTGTGGGAGAGAGCAGGCTAATATTAATAGCCTCCCTGACAGTAAGTGTTGGTTTTTAGCACTGCGTTCAAGCTGCTGTGTGAGGGGGAAGTCACTAGGGGAAGTGAGAGAGAGACGCAGCCTCTTGATATACTATCTTTTCGACTGTATTAATGACCACATTAGACACCAGGTTACCGTCTATAGCCCGTCCTCCGCCGTTAATCAATACACACTTGTCCCTTTATGTGTTGGCTGAACATGCAGCGTGCTAAGTTGGCAGGCTCGCCTCGCGGGTGGAGGGACCCTCTTGTAAAGTGAAAGTTCACATGTTTAGACTCTCTTAAGAGGCCTGCGAGGTCTCTGTGGGCAGAGCGTGGAACCCCACCGCCGCTAACCATGCTTACTCACTGTGAGTGAGTCACTGTGAACAAGACAAGTATATTATTATGCACGTGTACCTTTCCATTGCGCCACACATTTACTTTAAGCAGTGCCGTATGACCATAATCCTATATGGTCAGACCTATATGGTCATGAAGTCAGTGTGGGTCATGACCGAAAGAGTAAGGTCAGACGGGTGGCTGGCATCTCCATTAGAGATAGGGTGAGAGGTTCAGTCACATGAGAGAGAGTCTCGGAGTAGAGTTGCTGCTGCTTCTTCGCCTGGAAAGGAGCCAGCTTAGGTATAGTTCGGGCATCTGGTTAGGATGCCTCTCGGGCGTCTCCCTATAGGGAGGTCCTCGAGGCACGCCCCACTAGGAGGAGACCCCGAGGCGGACCAAGGTGCAGTTGGAGGAAACACATCGACTCACTGGCCTTGGAACGTCTCAGGATCCCCCAGGAGGAAGTCACTAATGTTGCTCTGGAGAGGGAAGTCTGGAACACTCATGGTGGAGCTGTTGCCCCTGCGCCCCGACTACGGATAAGCGGTGGAAGATGGATGGATGGATGCAGTGCCGTAGTAGTGTTGTGTTGGTGTTGTTGCGTGGCACATTGTGGCATCTAACTACTGTATGCCACATCAGACACAATAAATGCCACATACTTATGATATGTGGTGCTATTTTGAAACTTCTAGGCCTGGGCCATGGCTCAGTGGTCCAGGCGCAACCCAGTCTGGCAGTGTGCCGCGGGTTCGACTCCCGATCCCGACGGCCTTTACTGCATGTCTTCCCCCCATCTCTCTCCCCATTTCCTGTCAGCCTACTGTCTGTCCCTCCATAAAAAATATAAAATAAAGGCGAAAGCCACAAAAGAAAAAACTTCTATATAAATCGAATGAGGCGGAAGGCCTTCACTGGGTAAAATAATTAATAATCAGATACAATTTGTACAGAACATAACACCTGGAATGTTTTAGTGTTAGACTAGTTTTAGTCGACTAAATATCATAACATTTTAGTCGACTAAATCTCCAGTTGAATTAGTTGACTAATATGTATTTTGTTGGGCCTTGATGCCGTCGTAATGACTGATTTTACGCTTGCTGAAAATAGCCGATCTACAAGCTCACAACGTGCCACGCTGCGACACGTTGTGAGCTTGTAGATCGGCTATTTTCAGCATGCAACCATGTGTAAAATGACTGGATCTGACTGGATCTCTTGTCCACTATCCCTTTCTAACATTTTAGTCTAGTTTTTATTTGTTGACGAAATTGTCCATATATTTAGTCTTAGTTTTAGTCATCATAGCTTAGTTTTCATTTCCATTTAGTTTTCATCAGTGAAAAAAAGGTAGTCGAAGAACTCAACACTCAACTCAACTCAACACAAGAGCAAGGAGAGAGTGTTTCTTTCTGTCTCTGTTTCACTACTGCCCTCTACTGCCCCCTACTGCTCAATGCCATTGTGAAGATGAAATGGCAGAGACGAGAGAAACCCCCAAATCTTGGACAGAACAGTCAACACATTTAAGTCAACAAATCGCAGAAGCACACATGAAATGGCCTAGCCCTATAGTGTGTTGTTAAAATGTGCTATACAGAAGAATAAAAACTATGAAAGTGATTTGCCCACTCATTGTGGTAAAGGAGTTAAAAAAGACAAATAATTCTCTATCATGCAATTAGAGCTGACAAAAAAAAGAAGGGGGGAAAAAAAGAAATGTTATTGGAAAGGAAATTTACTGTGCATTTTACAATTTGAAAGATGATAGCAAGCGACCTCCAAAATGAGTCGAGACTGATTCGTACTTGGTGTGCAACCAAGTATTAATCAGGCATTAGAGGTATTTATAAGATCATACTTTAAAGCACAGCAGTAAAGGCATGACAACAAACAGATGGCATATTATCAGTGCTTTCATCAGTAACATCATGACAGTACACAGGATGGGAGGAAAGGAGCGAAAGGGGGGAGGGGGGGAGTTCATAATGCAGGTGGCAGATATAATTAGTTGGTCGTTGGGTGGATTTGCATATCTCCACAAAGGGGAAGTAGCTATGCGCGTGTGAATACGTGTCTGTGTCTGTGCGGAGTGTGCGCACGTGCGTGTGTGCGTGCGTGTGTTTGTGTGTGTGCGTGTGGTGTATTTGCCATAAAGGCAGGGCAGAAGATCGGGACACAAGAGAGAGATGATGTTGACACTGACAGACTGTTTTTTGATAAACAAAGGACTGGCGAGGTGACACAAACATGTCACTGACTACAGACACACACAGTCTCAGCCCTCCACAATTCTCTCCAAATCTCTCTACCGCAGTACCGCACCCATTATTCTCACATGGTTTCTCCTCAAATATATCTGTACTTTTGCTCTCTCTCATATTCTGACACGGGGACTGCATGTCCCAGCAGCACTCTATCGATCAGGAAGTGACACGGTGGTGTTGTGAGTGACATACAGAGCCAAAGAAACGATAACATGATCAACGTGGTGGGCAGCTCCCACTCAGGCACCGGGGGGGTTATTCTTAGAACAAGCAAACAACTCAAACTTTGGCCCACTCCATCTTGCAGCCACCAGTAGGAAAGAGTGAATGGCTGAAAGCATGTACTGAACAGTACGTGGGCTGAGTTTGACTCATATGGTTTTTGTGACCCGACCTCAAAGCTGTCGATTCCTAATTCATGTCGCGTGCCAAAAAGCTCACGTTTATCTCCATACAGACACAACGTTCAGTGCTTATCGTCTACCTATACAGGACTACGCGTACACCTTATAGTTGGCCAGATAGATGCCCTAATTATTTTCCTTCTCCTTCGGCCTGTCTCAATAGTTGTAACGGTATACACCAGTATGTAAGCCTATTATGAAAACTGAAAATTCATTACTTGTTTTTTCCCCCTCTCTTCTTTTGTACGTGCCTGTGACCTCTCTCTCTCTCTCTCTCTCTCTCTCTCTCTCTCTCTCTCTCTCTCTCTATCACTCTCTCTCTATCACTCTCTCTCACTCTCTCTATCGCTCTCATTTTTGTTTTCTTTCTTTCAATTTCAATTCATGCTTTCCATTATCAGCGTGAAATACAGCATACAATCTTTCCTTCTCTAAATCTCGGTTTTATTTATTTGTTTTGGTCTGGTGCAGTTTGATTGATGCTCTATTGATGAACCTTACATGTAGGTTTAGCCTCAACTGCATATATTAGTGTATATTATATATAGTTGCTCTCTTTGTTATCTTTCTTGGAATCACTGTAACATTGTTTCTAACTTCTATTATCTCTCTCTGTCTCTCTCTCTCTCTCTCTCTCTCTCTCTGCAGATATCAGGATGTCAAAGTCAGAGGTTGAGAAGCTAGGGCCTGAGTCTCCAATGGAGAGCACAGGTATAAACTGTGTGTGTGTGTGTGTGTGTGTGTGTGTGTGTGTGTGTGTGTGTGTGTGTGTGTGTGTGTGTGTGTGTGTGTGTGTGTGTGTGTGTGTGTGTGTGTGTGTGTGTGTGTGTGTGTGTGTGTGTGTGTGTGTGTGTGTGTGTGTGTGTGTGTGTGTGTGTGTGTGTGTGTGTGTGTGTGTGTGTGTGTGTGTGTGTGTGTGTGTGTGTGTGTGTGTGTGTGTGTGTGTGTGCGTGCGTGCGTGCGTGCGTGCGTGCGTGCGTGCGTGCGTGCGTGCGTGCGTGCGTGCGTGCGTGCGTGCGTGCGTGCGTGCGTGCGTGCGTGCGTGCGTGCGTGCGTGCGTGCGTGCGTGCGTGCGTGCGTGCGTGCGTGCGTGCGTGCGTGCGTGCGTGCGTGTTGATAATTTAAAATGTAATATAAAAATGTCACTTAATCTCATTTTAGTGAAACCATGACCTGACAGCTGCGTGTTGTGTAGACTATATGCTGTGTGTGTGTTAGGTGCATCTATGTCGAAATATGTGTAATATCTTTGTGTGTGCGTGCTCTTGTCTTTTCAATTTCTCATGTTTTCTTCTGTGTACTGTGTACGGGTACATACGTACGTGCGTGTGTGTGTGTGCTCTTGTTTTTTCAATTTCTCATGTTTTCTTCTGTGTACTGTGTACGGGTACGTACATGCGTGCGTGTGTGTGTGTGTGTGTGTGTGTGCTCTTGTCTTTTCAATTTCTCATGTTTTCTTCCACGCAGATTCAGAACGGAACGGTCCGGAATCAAATCACCAGGTAGCTCTGACTCATTATGCCACGTACACTCAAACTTAACAAATGCAGACATATAGTTTTACTATAGGTGAAACACCTATTCAGTCAGGACACATAGCAAAAAAATATAATTATATAATATATAAAAGGACATTTGAATACAGTACAAACTATAAAAAAATAAGAGAGTAAAATGACACCGCAGAAGAATAATTAGTTTATATGTAGTAAACGGTTATATGTATTCAACCATTATGAACAAATAATCTACATTATCTGTAGTAGGAATACAGGAATACATAAGTGAGTACAAACACTATATTGGTGGTGAAAACTATTGCTTATTTGTCCTTCTCTGTCCTGTCCTCCCAGGCTCAGTCCATGAAAATCAACCCCTTTCCCCTCTCACCAAGTCTGAGCAGCAGCAAGGTGAGTGTGTGTGTTACTGTGAGTGTGTACGTGTGCGCGTGCGCGTGTGTCTGTGCGCGCATTGCGTCTGGTTCAGTCTTTATGTCTGTCTGTGTTTGTTTTTCTTGGGGTTTCACCGCACCACAAAGGCCTCATTGACAGTATGGCTGCTGTAGCATTCACCCCTTTCTATGGGAGCCAATGGGCTCTTTGTGGACGTTTAATGATTCATCGAACGACAAGCGAGTGTCAAGTAACGTGTACATGCCTCCATTAGAAGCAAACTCACTGAGGGCACGGCGATTCATTGTGTCTGAGAAACCACTTGTGGAATGGAGTGTAATTTAACCAATACCATCACTCCACAATAAGTTAGTCCCCCTCCTAAACCTTCCTCATTTTTGCATACTGACTTATTGGATATGCAAATCCGAGAGCGTCCCATGCAGGGCCCTATAGTCTGCTGCGTGTCCTGACATGCCCTCATCCATGAAGAAAGGGGAACATACATCCCTTTTGTACGAGAAAAGAAAGGCCTGGACAGTCCCTAACTCCCGCTACGAATAATAGAAGACAAATGTCTGCACCGCAAACCAGAGAAACAAAGCACAGATTAGGTGCAGGCTTTGCTGAAGTATAGTATCTAAATTCACAATGCACTGTATTTTGATCTACCGGTTTGCCCAGAGGAGTTTATGTGCTCGGCGATATTGTCATGATACTAAATAAGCTTTTCAATTTGGTTCCAACTGGAGATATGCCACAGGGAGGGGTGGGTCGGAGGGCTATTGTCAATCGTGTTTGCTCTGGTTCTCTTTATGGAGCCAGCTACCACAGAAGAAGTGTATTTTGGTGGGGGTTTGATTCATTACAACAATACAATTTTAATTCACTATTTGTATTACATGTTGTCTCTTCATGTCTCCTGCACAGATTATTGACTTACAAAATAGTCTGTATTCTTACTATACAAATCAGCAAAGACATATCATCTCTAACGTACGTATACCGGAGCGATGTTAGACATTTAATCATTTGGTACTTTTGCCAGGGCTACAGCTGTGTCTACCAGCGCCCGTTAAACCGCTGTTTGTTTTGTCGTTACCAGAGTAAGATGGAGGAGTGTGGTGACATGTCACCAGTCCTCCCACCCTCTCATGGCCCGACCCCCTCACAGACCGCCCTACAACAGCACACGCAACTAATGCTGACCGGCTCCCAACTGGCAGGGGTAAGACATATGGCATGCACGTGCACACACACACACACACACACACACACACACACACACACACACACACACACACACACACACGCACACGCTTTTGGGGATTTAACATTGCGCAAGGGGCGTTCCCGTCCAAAAGTTGCTATCTTCAGACACCAGCCTTATCCCTAAAACACCTGCTCTACCCGTTACATTATGCATAGGTGTGGTTTGGGCGTTACATTAATAAAACCAATCACAGATTAAGAGAAGACTCCGCAAGCCATTGTCCCCAAATGCAATCTTACACTCTCTCCCTCTCTGGCCTTGGAAGAGCGACGTTGCCTTGGAATAAAATGATATTTGATGCACAGAATTATCACTCGCACATTTCTGGTTATAGCAATCGTAGACCAAACAACATTGTATTTGTCTTTGATAAGCTTAACTGGCAACTACTGATACAAACACAATGTATTGACACAAGGAATTAACAGTCGTATACGGAGCCCCTGAATGGCTATGTATTCAAAATATATTTTATCTCGTCCGTACAAGATATTATCTCGTCCGTACAAGATATTATCTCGTCCGGACAAGATATTATCTCAGATAATTCAGATAATTATGAATGCATGGAATGCATGGGCATTCAGAGGCTCCGTACAGTCACACTTTTGTAGGTGACAGTAAAATTGTAATGACAATCACATTCAAGATCACTCAATTCTGAATATCTGTGTGTCCGTGTCCACAGCCGCACGTATGCTTCATATAAAACCACATTTGATATGCATAAATATCACCTACATGTTACTGATTATAGGGAATGTTATATTATTGCAATACATCCTTTATTTACTACGCAATGGACTAATACAAACTGTAACCACGCTCTACCAAACACATTTGGCATAGAGGGTGGTTTTAGAATCGTCTATGCGCTTTCCCAAACGTGTGTGGGCGAGATGGCAATTTCAGGGATAATGCACCAACACGGCCACACCTCCAGGCACGAATATCGGAGTCGGCATAATGTTTAGCGGGTAGTGTGGACACTGTTTAGGGACAGTGCCAGCTGCCTTGTGCGTAATTCACGGGTAGTGGGTACTGCGGGTAACGGGTAAGGCTTAGCCCAAGATAGGGCCCATATTTTTCTGTATCTGTTGGTGGCGGTGTGTTGCTTTTCTTGCTTGCTTCTCTCATGGTGCTGCTTTTTGAACAAAATCTGTCTGGCTCTTTCTTCTTTTCTACTTTCCCGCCCTCCTGTATGTCTCCTCTCCTCTCCGTCTGCTTCTAGCTGACAGCTCTGTTACCTGCTCAGCAGCAGTTGTTGCTGCAGCAGGCCCAGGCTCAGCTCCTGGCTGCGGCCATGCAGCAGTCCAATGCAGCCCACGCTGCTCACGCCGCCCACGCGGCCGCCCAAGCCAATCAGCAAGCTCAGGCAGCCGCGGCAGCAGCCAATCAGCAGGCCCAGCAGCAACAGCAGCAGCAGCAACAGCAGCAGCAACAGCAGCAGCAACAACAGCAGCAACAACAGGCGGGACAAAGTGGCCAGCAGGCCCAGCAAACTCAGTCCCAGGGACAGGGACAGTCCCAGGGACAGGGACAGAGCACACAGGAACAGACAGGCCAAAGCGTCCCTGTCCCGCACCCTCCCCCGCCCCAGCTCACCCTCACCCAGCCAATCCAGCTCACCGCCCAGGTAAAGACCGACCAATCACAGTCCTCCTCCCCCCGGCCTGGGCGAGCGGGGAGGGGGGCTTGATTGAGAACGTATTGCATTCAGCTGTGGGCTCATTTTCCCCCCTTTGCATGCTGGGTACTGTCGTTTTCAAACCAGCGCTTCTCTTTTTCTGTCTGCATGTTTACTGTTGCTGTGCTGCTGTTTCATCAGTTCATACACCTGACATTAATCCCATTACATGCTCTTAACCATCCTTTTTAAGGGGCGCTAGCCCCTCCTATATCCAGCTTTTGGTGTCTGTCCACAAACTTTGTCCTACACAAACATTAAATTCCCATTGACAATGAATGGAGAATTTTATATAGTGTTTGAGCAAATAGACAGTGTCTATTTTACGTCATGATGATGTACGATGATAAGAGCGCCCCTCACTTCACACAGGTGTTTTTAATTCAAGGAGCCCCAGTTTGATAAACATTGGCCACATACCTCCATCTGGTACGTTGTTTTCTCGGGGACCCCGATCTACACTGCAAAATACTTTCTTAATTTTACTCTGAGAGTGTCCAAATTGAACCAAATGGATTTGGTTCCATTTGTACACTCTCTGAGTTACAGACGTTTAAGGGTCCATTTGGTTCCTGACAGCAATCACTTAGCTGAGGTTTAGCTGTTCCGTTCAGGACAAGCAGAGTCAGGGTGCTGGCTCACTGGAGGCTAGATCTGCTACACTTTACAAAAAGGAGAATTCCAGGCAAGCCGTCATCCAAGCTGATGCGGTCTCGCTCAGTCCCACTATGGGCCACCGAGAGACCCACACCATCAGCATCCCTCTTCCCCATCTAATCTAACAAATCAGTATGTTAAACCTGTTATTACCTAAAAGGATTACATCATATTCATAAACGGCAGTTAGGGCACTATATGCTACAGTGTAGCCTACACCTTTTCGCTCCAAAAGATGATGTTTGTTGTAATTAACCCTGTGCATGACCTATGACCTAAATAGGGTACTCATTAATTCATTCATACCTTTAAAGGTGCAGTGAAATGAAAAATACGTTTTTCACACGTTTAGACCATATCCGTAGTCATCATATGGGCATACCTAACATTGGATGCCAAAAGAATTGGAAATGTTTCATTTTTGTGTATTTTTATATAAAAAATAAAAAAAAATAATTACTTCCTTAAAACGAAAACGTACTGCGTGATGACGTGCCGAGGCCCACATCAATAAAAGCCAATAAAAATGAAGCTCGCCCATTTTATTCCCATTGCTGCATCGTCCTCCAAACACAGCTGGTCTTGATTACAGAACTACTCCATTTTTAATCTCATTCAAGATGACATCCAGACATTGAATTGCTCGTTTTAAACTTAATCCTCACGCTAAAATATGTATATAGGTCGTGTATAAGGTTAGAATAATCCCCTGGCTTTGCTACGCGTCTCTCTGTCACTTTGTTTACAAACGACACTGCATGAGACGGACTTTTACGTCCCATAGCCTGGAGGGATGCGACACTTGGTTTAGAAACTAAGATTCTGCCGTTTGAGGCTGAAACTTCAAAATAAAATGCCCAAATGAACCATTTCACCACATCTTTAAACTGCTATTTCGGGCCAATATGGCTGCCATGAAACGGGTCATTGGATGGTTACTGTTAGACCCCAAACGGTGTCTGAGCTTCCCTGACCCTGTGCTGTGTCTGCTCTCCTCCACCCACCAGGACATCCAGCAGCTTCTGCAGCTCCAACAGTTGGTGCTGGTGCCTGGACACCACCTCCAGTCTGGTGCCCAGTTCCTCCTGCCACAGGCACAGCAGGGCCAGCAAGGTAGCCTATACTGCACCATATATACTCCATCCATCCATCCATCCATCCATCCATCCATCCATCCATCCATCCATCTGTCACACTGTCCACCTACAACTGTGTTAACCTAGCCTGGGCACCATTCCATTTCGGGTTCATGAACCGGTCGGGAGCGGATGATATCGCTACGTCGTAGTCCTAGCTACGGCTAGTTGTAGTATTGTTTTGTAGTCATCTTCCGGAACTTCCTTTTCCCTCAAACCGATTTTTCTCAATAAAAGCTACAGGCTATGAGAGCTTTTATTGTTATTCTTCCCGTTTGAGGGAAAAGGAAGTTCCGTTTGATTGTTCCTGCCTGATGACTACAAAACAATACTACAACATGACGTAGCGATATCATCCGCTCCCGACCGGATCATACGGCACTTTTGGAACAGAGACCAGGCTTTCCTCCGAGGTGGAAAGCCTGGTGAGGCCAGGTTAGTGTTAACCCATTTAGAAGAGCTGTGGCAAATTGCCCTCTAATAGTTCTCAAACTATTTCGTGCCAAGGAAGGACCCCCAAACACTTTCAAGATTTAAAAAAAAAAAGCAGATGTGTAGGAGAAGGAGGGAGAGCCGCACACTGCCACCTGCAGGTTCAAGAGCTTTTTATTTAATGACAAAGTACAACATTTCGGTCTTTCGACCTTCCTCTGGTCCTGAGGAAGGTCCAAATACCGAAACGTTGCACAAGTATGTCGAAGTCGTGCGGAAGTCTTCTCTTGAATAGCCATCACAAAAATAAAAAATTACACAGATGCTTTCCCGGTTAAGATAACAACGAGCGTGTGCAATTGGTTCCATTTGTACACTGCAGATTCTATTTGTTATGTTATGGGATAGGGTCAGGGGGGATATCTATCACTTCTGATTTGAGATTTATGTTTCCTTTCTTTTTGTACAGTGAAGTAGGGCTTAGTATACACACAATAAAACTACACGGTAATAAAACTCATAATACTCATAAAACAGGCAGAAGGCGTACATTACATGCATCAATTTAATTTCATCAAAGATTCACGTTGTTGTTGTTTGTTCCCATGCTCCCAGGACTCCTTTCGACACCAAATCTTATTTCGCTACCTCAGCCAAACCAAGGGGGCCTGCTGTCCGCTCCGACCAGACTGGGACTCCAAGCACAGGTAAACATGTCCAGGAAACTCCCAGGCTTCAGTGCCAGATAGGGCCTCAACGACTATTTGAGCCCTAAAGTAATCCATGATTCTCTCTCTCTCTCTCTCTCTCTCTCTCTCTCTCTCTCTCTCTCTCCATAGAGAGATAAAGGTGTAGAGGTGAGCAGTGGTGGGGGTGTGACCTCTTTGACCTCTGCGACCTCTCACCCCGAGGAGCCCAGTGACCTCGAGGAGTTGGAGCAGTTCGCTCGCACCTTCAAACAGAGACGCATCAAACTAGGCTTCACACAGGTGTGTGCGTGTGCGTGTGCGTGCGTGTGCGTGTGTGTGTGTTTATGCATGTTTATTAAATGTCCCATGTTGAGCAGCATCATTTTAATTAATCTGCTATTGTGTCTTTGTTGTTTTATTGTACCAGTTAGTCCCACCAGGTAAAGCGAGCAAATTGAAGGGGGGGGGGGGGGGGGGGAGGTTTAGGATTTTTTTATTTCACTCATAGTTTTAGTTTGAGGTAACTACAATAGATTTTAGTTCAACTTGTATCGAGTAATGTACAATTGTGGATAAATGTGCAGTGGATAAATGTGCAGTGGATAAATGTGCAGTGCAATTCACGTGACAATAAATCTGCGTTTGTGCATCATGTTCTCAGGGTGACGTTGGCCTGGCCATGGGCAAGCTTTACGGGAACGACTTCAGCCAAACCACCATATCTCGCTTTGAGGCCCTCAACCTGAGCTTCAAGAACATGTGCAAACTGAAACCCCTGCTGGAGAAATGGCTCAACGACGCTGGTGAGAAGAGGGGGAGAGACAGACAAATATATAGATATATATATTATACACCGCTTAACACTTTCATTGCCCGGGGTTATTTAATCCATTACATTATAGCGCCCATTCGATTTATAAACACGGACCCCTTTTGATCGTTTGTGTTTAGTGTTTTTTTTTTTTTTTTGTTCTAATTGGACGGACTTCCGGTCCTTGTTGATGTGTGTGTAGCAGCTAACAATAGCCACATCACTCTAGAGTCGATCGACAACAACGGGAGACAAGAATAAATCTATCGCGACTAGCGACTGGACCGCGGAGCGCCGTCTAACACAGGATCTTTTTTCATAATTAGACGGGATGATTTAGATCGCGAGTTATGAACGTTTTAAGATTTTCGTTTTCATCAGCTAAACAGGGGAGGGAGTTTTTCGATGACTTCTCACTCTTGCGCGTCACCGAGGATTGCCCAACAGGCGCTCCCAGGCTGTGGAGCCATGCGATCCGTTCTCATATCAATAAACGTCTTCTTTTGGACAAGACTTCGTCCTGAGCGTCGAGCGTTACTAATAGAAAGGACAAAGAACTTTGTCCTGGGCGATGGGAGTGTTAACCCATATATATATATAAATATGTGTCTGTCTCTCCCCCTCTTCTCACCTGCGTCATTGAACCATATATTCTTTTTTTAAAGGATTTATAATGCTACAGTATATGGTATATAGCAACAACTTATGTGACACAGATTCTGTCCCGGATTGAAAGTATAAGGTAATGGTATAGGTTCAGGTAGCGGATTCGGATGAAAATCAACCGATAATCACCTGTAGGTTACTTACTTATCACTGGAATGTAATCGAGCCAGCAGGCTGAGCCTACTGGTGATTATCGGTTGTTATTACATGGCTTGGTTGAATGCTTGATTCTGATTGGTCAATCGCTGAATTCAGTGGTGTGTTATTTCTTGATAACAGACCGCTCCACTCTATAACAGACCACTGTACAGTGTACACACACACACTGTGACACACAATGTCATTTACAGCTAAACATTGCTCTCAAAAATGTTTTTGAAAACATTTGAGCTAGAAATAGACTAGCAGTACTTGAAAATGGATTCTATATTTGATCAACTCACTTCCTTGTTTTCCGACAGTGCTCCAGCCCTGCAGCTGAGCAGACGCAGCCAGCGCGAATACTTTTTTTGTTGTGTTTTGGATCTATGTATTATGTTAGGTAGCCAAGCCATGTAATAAGAGGGATAATATCTGGCTAGGTGGTCATTGTCGGGATATAATTCACCTTCAGGGTGATTTACCACCTCGGCTTCGCCTCAGTGATTAAACTCCATGAATTATCTCCCGACAATGACCACCTAGCCAGATATTATCCCTTACATAACATTCGAAAGCGGGTCGTTCAGGTCTAAAATGGCTTAAGCGGTGTGCATATGTGTGTAGGGGGGGTTAATGTAACCATGATATTTCATGAAATATTCCAAATGTTTTTGTTATGATTTCTGCTCTTCTGGATAATACTATGAAGTCCTGTGTTTATGTTGAAGCATTATACTACTGTAGTTTGTTGTTTCTGAGGAAGCCTCTAGAAGCCATTATCATTACAGTACGGTATGATAATCCAGCACTGTGGACTTTATTTGTTGTTAGCTTATTGTATTGACTGTAAACAAATGCAACATCTAAAAATGAAGCCATTAGCGGGAAGGTTGCCTATTTTTTCACAATAATAATGACACATATTTCGCTAAACGAGCGAATGCACGACATATCGATAACGGTATGGTCAAAATGCATGTGTGCGTGTGTGACGTGCATGTGATTTGCCCTCCACCAGAGACCATGTCCATAGACTGCACTCTGCCCAGCCCCAGCTCTCTGTCCTCCTCATCCATGGGCTTCGAGGGTCTGCCCGGCCGCCGCAGGAAGAAGAGAACCAGCATTGAGACCAACGTGCGCGTGGCCCTTGAGCGCGCCTTCATGGCGGTAATTAAAACCTGAATCCAATTCAATTAACCACATGAACTCCACTGGCAGTGTCGAGAGTGGTTAAAAACACAACTTTTGCCCGGATAATTATTCAAAATAAAGGCGCTAGAGTGCCAGCAGATATGGCAGATTTTACTCTGAAAAGCCCCGCCTTCCGCCCACAATCAAGAGATGTACTGTACAGTTTACTGAAGTTGATGTGGGTGGGGTTTGAACCCTCAGGTGCATTTGTTTAATGTTGTACTTTTTCTAATGTAAATATGTTTTTTTAGATACAATTAAGTACACCCTTCCCCCCCACTGTTTCTTGATACTTTGCATCGGTGTCATGCTTCTGCAAAAACCTAAACTCAAGGGTCTGTCTTACCCTCCCTGCAGTTTTGATTTCGTCGACTAAAACTATGACAAAAAATGTTCCGTCGACTACCTTTTTTCACTGACGAAAACTAAATGGAAACTAAATAAAAAGTAAGCTATGAAGACAAAAATGAAGACTAAATATAATAATATATTGACAATTTCGTCAAATAAAAACTAGACTACAATGTTAGGAATTAAGGGACTAGTGGACAAGACATCCAGTAAGTAATTTGGTTGCATGCTGAAAATAGCTGATCTACAAGCTTGCAGCGCGACACGTTGTGAGCATGTAGCACGTAAAATCTGCCATTACGACGGCATCAAGGCCCGCCAAAATACATTTTGGTCGACTAAAATCTCATGACATTTAGTCGACTACAACTAGACTAACACTAAAACATTCCAGGGGACTAAAATGTGACTAAAACTAAATGAAAACTATTCAAAAGACTATGACTAAAGGGCCTTTCAAACGTGAAGCGATATAACGCGCTTATAGTTCATTTTCAATGAGACCTGCGTTTTTGTGCGGTGCGACAACGCAAGCGTATTTACGTGAGTGCGGTCCCGTGAATTTGTTGCGTGCGTGCTCGTTTTGTGCACACGCCTGCGACTCACCAGACCTGGATTCTGTTTAGCTTTTGTTTTTACGCTAGCGTTGTCGCGCCCCTCTTTAGAAGACCTGCAGCAGACCTCTCGTTGATCCAGGCAACAACGTGTGCACTCCTCGCTTCCCGCACGAAAGGCCCTTAAAACTAAAAATCAAATTTTGCTGCCAAAACCAACACTGCCTCCCTGACAGAACCAGAAGCCTACCTCAGAGGAGATCCTGATGATCTCCGATCAGCTCACCATGGAGAAGGAGGTGATCCGGGTCTGGTTCTGCAACCGCCGGCAGAAGGAGAAGCGCATCAACCCGTCCAGCGCCACGCCTCCCCTGCCCTGCAGCCAGCCCCCCACCTCCGGCCCGCCCACGCACAAGACCCCCTGCTACAGCCCTCACATGGTAGGGGTCCCGCTCACACACAAGACCCCCTGCTACAGCCCTCACATGGTAGGGGTCCGCAGTGGTTTGAAATAAAAAAAATGTTTTTTTTTGTGTTTGTTTTTTCAAGGACCCCCATAACTCTGAGGTTGTACATGGAACCAAATGGACCTGGTGTGGGTCCATTTGGTTTCTATTGGGCAGCGCCAACAGAGTCAAATTCAAATGGAAACAAACGGCAGAGTTCTCTTCCTTTCCGTCTCTCCAATTCTATTCCTCGCCCCCCCTATCCTTTTTCTTCTTCTCTGTACTCTGCTTTCTCCCCGTCACACACGCACGCACGCATCATGTTCACTCTCTCTCTCACTCACTCACTAAATGGTAAATGTTGCCTTTATATAGCTCTTTTATCCAAAGTGCTTTACATAGATTGTGCATTACATTCACCCATTCACACACACACACACATTCATACACCAATGGCGGAGGAAACCATGCAAGTCACCAACCAGCACATCAGGAGCAATTAGTGGTTGAGACTCTTGTTCCAGGGCCGGCCCTAGCCCCTAGGGCGCCAGCCAGGTCACTAGGGGCGCTGTGTAGCCCTCAAAATAATAAAATAAAAATAAAAATAAATGAAATATGCATATGCGGGGGCGACCTCTACTAATCTCGCATTGGACGCTGAGAGGCATCATGCTCAAGGACACTTTGACGTTAACTCTTCACTCACTCTCTCTCTCTCTCTCTGTCCGACAGATGTCCAGCCAGCTGTCCCAGGCGGTGAACAGTCTCTGCAACAGCACAACAGTGACCACCATGTCCTCCATTGGCCCCCTGGCCTCCAGCATCGTCTCTGCCCACCCCTCCCTCACTTCCGTCCACTCCTCCCACAGCTCCGCCCATCCCTCACTCAGCTCTGCCCACCCCTCTCTCTGCTCCACCCATCCCTCCCACAGCTCCACCCATCCCTCTCTCGGCTCCGCCCCCTCTCCGGTGACGCCTCCGCCACGCAGCACAGCCAGCCCAGCCACTCCCATCCACAGCACACTTAACCTCAACACAGGGTAAGACTCGAGATGGCATATACAGCACACATTTGAACCATTTATGTATGTCCACACAGAGGAAATTACATACAAGGACATAAATAGTTCAGGTGCAGCAAAGTTACATCAACAAAATCAAGGCATGTGTCCTCAGTCACGGTACAACAAGCATGTCACCCACGCACGCACGCACGCACGCACGCACGCACGCACGCACGCACTGATTTCCCAACGTATTTTTGCGTTGGGTGTGAGTAACCATGTGTGTGTTTGGCTCTTGTGTTCACAGCTTATGGCGCATGGGTAAAAAGAATGGTGACGTATCTAACTACATCACCGATTTTGCTGCAAACCTGAGGTGAATATGAACAAAACAAAACATGCACGAGACACACAAATACACACATTAAAACAACAAACCATGTCGCTCTTGCATATAGCTTTCCACTTTGCTTTGAACCTGGTGTGCCTATTTTTGGCATGCCGTTATAGGCGGAAGATTTCAAAGATTTTCCAAAGTCTCCTAAACAATTCCATATTTTCTTCATGGTGTGCGCTTGCTGATTGGCTAGTTTAGCTATTCATCATATGATGAAGTAATGTACAAGGGCTTCAGTGGTTAACAAAGGAAGACACTCTGTTATTGAGCCCACAGTATATGCGTAAATGGATAAAGTATTTCAGTTTCACATCTTTTTCTGAGATTCTTCCTCCTTGCTTTGTGTGTGCGTTGCATTGCAGATGATTCCTAGCACTGTGGCAGCTTTCTAACGTTGTTTATGTGAGCACTAAGCTTCTTCTTGCCGCTAAACTTGCTTCCTTTCTACCTTCTCTCCTCTACCTGTGTGCGTGTGCGTGTGCGTGTGCGTGTGTGTGTGTGTGTGTGTGTGTGCGTGCGTGTACACGCATGTGCATGCATGTGTGACCATATGTTTGTATATGGACACATGCGTGCATTGTGCATGCGTGTGTGTGTGTGTGCGTGTGTGTGTGTGTGTGTGTGCGCGCGTGTGTGTGTGTGTGCGTGTGTGTGTGTGCGTGTGTGTGTGTGTGTGTGTGCGTGACACAACAGGAACACTGTGATGGGAGTTAACACAGGGATGAACCAAGCCCTCCTCGGTAATAATCCCCTGGCGTCTATAATCCAAGGTGTGTGTTACGCCAGGGCTCCACCGGACGCGTTGCGTCTCCGTCGCGTGCGTCAAAAAACGCAACGCGGGCAGTGGAGCCACCCTTCATTGATTAAAAAGGGAACATTCCCTGACGGTGACGGAGACGCGACACTGACGCGACGCTGACACGCCCGGTGGAGCCCGGCCGTTAGGCACACAGTGTAGGGCCCAGATATTACATAGTACAATGTACGGGTCCATTTGGATCAATTTGTACACTCTCAGAGTTTTTAAAAAACACGGAGGAGTTTACAGTGTAGACTCAAGGCACGATAAAGATGCTCCACTCACCAGCTTGCATGGTCAAGAGACAGAATGCAAGTGGAGACAAGAATGGCGACGATATAGAGTGATATGAGAGAAGTATGGGAACTTGAATTTAATTGAACAAGACACATCGTCACCATATACCAAACATATGAGTTGTACAAGACACAACTCTAGAACTGAAGTAGTGAGTGATGCTGCATAAAACCGGAGAACGGGTTCTGCTGCAACACACCTATTTTCGGTGTGCAACTAATATAAATCTGGCCCAAGGGAGTTCAGACATCAAGGTATGTTCTGTAGCAGGCCGCGGACACAGATGACCAGGCTCGTTGACTGTGGTACACACAAGAACAGACGAAATGATAAATAGCATATGTCATACTTTCCTATCCCATTGTGCTCATTACATCCACCATCGCCCCCCCATGTATTCGTGTGTGTGTGTGTGTGTGTGTGTGTGTGTGTGTGTGTGTGTGTGTGTGTGTGTGTGTGTGTGTGTGTGTGTGTGTGTGTGTGTGTGTGTGTGTGTGTGTGTGTGTGTGTGTGTGTGTGTGTGTGTGTGTGTGTGTGTGTGTGTGCGTGCGTGCGTGCGTGCGTGCGTGCGTGCGTGCGTGCGCACAGTCTTCACATGCTGTGCTGTCCCCATCACTCACATCACATACACCTGTATCTGTCTCCATCTCCAGTCAATCAGCAAAACGTGACGGCGTTTAACCACTCTCTTCTTTCCTCTCTTTCACCTTCCACTTTCTCTCTCTTCCCCACGCCTCTCTCTCTCTCTCTCTCTCCTTGGCTCTCTCAGCAGCCCTAGCAGCCAGTGGTGGCCAGTTGCCTCTTTCCAGTCTTGAGGGCAGCAGTAAGGTGCTGCTGGGGGGCTCCCAGGGCGGTGGCCAGCTCTCCTCTCTGTTCCTCAACCACCCCGCCCTGCTCCACATGCAGGGCCACGGGCCCGGCGCCGGGCTGGCGGGCAGCGTGGCCGCCATGGCCAAACAAGCGTCCCAGCCTTCCCCCTTCCCCTCGGCCAGCAGCGTCAGCCCCACCCCCTGCTCCCCCTCCCCCTGCTCTAGCCCCGCCTCCTCCTGCTCCTCCAGCGAGATGGCACACAGCCCCACCTCTCTGGGCGGGTCCAAGATCGAGTGACGGCACCGACGGGCCAATCAAAGAGAGGAGGGAAGGAAGGAAGGACGGACGGACGGAGAAAGAAGTAAAAAAAAAACACACACAAAAAAACGAGAACCTCGCCTTTCACAACCAAAGCTATCTCTTTCCCTCTCTCGCACTCTTCTTCCTGGTGTGTGGTTTTCGTTTCGTTTATTTGATTTTTTTGTATTTGCGGCGGTTCTCTCTTTCTCAGACTCTTTCTCCCTTTCTCTCTCTCTCTCCTGGTCTTTCGATGCCAAACAATTACACAGAATGAAAGAGAGGAGGGGGACGGAGAGGGAGGGGGGACTGAAAGAGTGGAGGGAGAAGGCGGGAAGGAGGGAAAGGTCGAAACCAAAAATATCCATGTATCCAAGAAGACGGAAAGGAGGCAACGTTGGACCCCTTTTTGCCAATACTGAGCGACTCTGACATGCTGCCTCTCCCTTGCCCCCCACCCCTCTCCAACGGGAGGGGGGAGGGGATCCATGACACGTGAAGCGACAAAAAACGAGGGCGGAGACGTGCGTCGATTCACGTATGAGAAAACCAAAAATGACAAAAGAGAACTCTTAAACGTGTGCGAAGGGAATGGCGGCAAGGACAAAAGACCAAAAACGACACAAACAAAACAGAGCATGTGGAGGACTGTGTTTGAACCTTTTTTTTTTCCTAACTTTTTTCTTCTAGTTTTTCAAAAAGCTGCGGGTCAGAGGAGGAGTTGAAAGAGGAGGAGGAGGAAGATTTTAAACCAAAAATTTTACCCGAGGAGGAGGTGGAGGAGGTGGAGGAACACACAATGACAGGAAAAGAGAGAAGAAGAAGAAAAAAAACGACAACCATACCAAAATCCAAAATACCAAAAACCAAAAATACGGAGAGAAAAGCTTTATTCAACGGACGTGTAAATACTGACACTATCCAGGACCAGGAACTATTGCATACGTACTGCTATAACTCACCTACACACACCCTCACACACACACACACACACTCAGCCATACACCGCCACCAGACTTCAACAGCCCATTCATCCCGTCACCCAGCTTGCCATCGACTCATCATGTCTGTCCCAGTCCATGCCTGTCTGTCACCCTAAACCCCATTGTCCCCGTGCTAGCTGCCAATGAATGAGCCCGGCTCGTGCGCTCTCGTACAAGTGGTCGTCTAGTCGTGTCTGGCACCGGTACTGTCTCCCCCGTCCGTCCATGCATCTCTTTACCTACCTCTGGTTCTGAGAGCGTACAGTAGCCTTTTCTGTCTCTTTTCTCCTTCTGTTTCCTCCAGAAGAGATGCACAGTGCATTCATTTCCCTATCCGGGTTGTACACCTGAAATAAGGTTCAAAAGAACCTGCTTTCTGGTTTATTTATTGGTTCCACTATCCAACCAAATTCCACTGTCCAGCGTGTTTCATTGTCATGATTGTCATCATCATTGTCTGTATTATACATGTCATCTTTCATATCAATCTGTCATGTTGTTTATGTAATAGTCTTAAGAGAGTTTAGCAGGGGTGGGCGTAAAACAGAGAGATGGTGCTAACCGCCATCGACCTGGCATCGCAGAGTTTCAAAATATAACTTTTGTTTTGTTGTTGAAAATACCAAAAAGCTATTTGTCATGTGACAACGTATTGTATAGAGGGCTTAAATGATCATTGTGACTTCATCAACAAATGGCTCCATGGTTAAATGAATGTGCCCTGAAATCCAACCTAAAATGCCCCCCACCCACACCCCCCCGACACACGCACTCACTTAAATATCTGTTTGGAGTGGCGACCATTTTAAAAGTATGAAATGGGGCTGTGATTGGAGATTTGAAAGTAATAACACTGGAGGCCGAGGGGCTAAATAAGTCAATAAAGCTGAGTTTAGTCACAGATGCCGCTCGTTCCCTGCCTTGTCATTCGGCATAGACGGCCGCCATCACCTGTCTTTCTAGACCTGTCTGTTTACTGATGTATGTGTGCTCATCATCACTCTCATCTGCCACATTACACCCTCATTTTACACCCCAGTCCTGCCATTAAATTCTCGTTGGAAACCAAAGCATTCGTAAAAAAATGGCCGGCGCTCCTCACGAGGAAAGGGTCGTCGGCCGTGATATAAGAAAACTCAAAGAGATGTTGCGGGGGGGATGGGGGTGGTGCCGCCCGCAAACTGAGACGGACTTCACCGTTAAAGCCCCCGTGGGTTTGATTTCCCTCCATTCGCCCCCTTTCTTGACGCCCATATGGGGGAAGCTTTATTTAAAGGAACTGATCCTTTACTCTCAGCCCCCAGAAAGGGGCCTGGTACGCCCCTTGTGTATGGGCGTGTGCTGGGGAGGGCAACGGAGGGGCACCCTATAAACACAACTATACTGAGGGCAGTGGGGTGGGGTGGCGGGCGGGGCAAGTTGTCACACACACTTTTTTTGTAAGAGGATACCAAAAATAAACTCTAAACCGAAACCAAAAAGACATCCACACGCAAACAACCCTACCAAGGAATGACAGAATCAAACCAAAAAGAAACCCAACCAAATATGGCTGGAGGGGGAGGAGGTGGAGGGGAGGAGGAGGAGGTGGACAAAATGGAGGGCTCTAACGCATCTCTCATCCGTCTGTCCTGTCGTCTGTCCCGTTGTTAGCTTAGGGCTACAGCAGCAGTCGCCCCCGCTCTGAAACTGTGTAGCGTAGTAGACCAATGGACGGACGGACGGACGAACGGATAGACGGACAGACGGTCCCTCCCCTTCACGGCTCCCATTTCTCTCCGGCTCTCTGGTCCTGGATGGAGCTAAACGCTAATGACCTCACTGAACTGAATCTTCTAAAATCTGTTTTTATTTTTCTGTTGGTCGGGTTTTTGATTGTTTTATCTCTGCTGTGTCTCTTGATGCCGTTTTATGTACTGTACTTTAGTGCTTATTATACTCATTTGGAATAACGTACTCGCTTCTACTTAAACGACAAGAGCTCCTTATTTTTTTTCGTAGTTGTGCTAGAGATTTTTATCAGGTGGTTGGAAAAATACTGTGAAAATTTAGCTTCCAGATTTTTATTAGATAAAGAAACAGACTGTCGTGGCAGGTTAAAAAAAAAGACACACAAAAAGCCAAAAACAGGAGTTGAAAAGCTTAACCTTAACCAAACCAAACCAAACCAAATATCAAACCAAGCCAAAAAATGTTAGAAAGGAACGTAACAGTTGATCTGAGTGTCCTTGCTGCACCTTGCACGAGGGAGCATGCTCTCAGAATAAGAAACGTGTCAATTTGTCTGAGGCGTATAACATGTGTTTCTCCTGTGTATGCTTTTGTTCAGACTGCAGGCTAATGTGTCTGAAATACGACCATAATACTGACTGACTCCTACTGTACCTACACTGCTATTTGGATGTGATCAAATCTGCGTTGTGTGTTCATACATCGTCACCCCAAATCTGCAACCTGTAGATTGGCTAATGTCGTTGAGTCTTATAGCAGACGTACACATCGGGCTTCAGTGTCAGAGTGAGACACATTTTGAATATGGTTGAGCAAAAATCAGTATCCATTTTTTGCTGTACAGACTATAAAAACCAATCAGATTCCAGTCTGAATATCACCAAAATGTGATTTGTTCTGCCAGTCTGCACATAGCCTAAGTGAGTTTAGTGGGGGTCTGCCATGGTGATATCCACAGCAAACCTTGACCCCATGGCTAAGCCACATTCACTTCTACACAATTATACATGTAGTACTGACCTCAGTCAACTTGACAACTTGTGAGTTGGACTAAATCGTATCCAAAGAGTATTTGGTTTGAACCACAACCGGAATTCAGTCGACACACAAGAATCGTCCATGAACTAAACTTAGGTGTGGAGTTCAAAACCTTAAAGGTGAAACCTTTTTGTCCACATCGACTCGTAGACGGAATGTATCTGTTAGTGCTTCTATAGATTTTGTAGGAAAAAAAAGATCTATGTTCTACTGCTTACTTATCGCTAATGTATTGAAAGAAAAAAAAACTACAAAAAAGACTTTGAGAAAAAAAAAACTTAAAAACGTTGATGATAATGACTTGATTTTAGACCAAAAATTTTCACTATCTCTCTTTGAACTTTTTTATTTTTTCTTGTCAAGATGATTTAGACTTTGATTGTACTATTTATTCAGGGTAGAGTCGATTGATTTATTTTTTATTATCTTTTCTTCTTGCTATTTATTTAATTTATTTCTGGGTGAATATATTTTCATTAGATTTTTGTGAAGGAATCCCCACCCCGGACAGTCCTTGCTAAAGTCATTTCTCACTCTTTCCAACCAAATAATATCAAGAAATACAACCATTGGTCCTGTTTGGCCTTAAGAGAAATTGGCCGACTGAACTGTCAGCCAAACAGATATTCTGTAGTTGAGATGAATATTAAATTGTGGCAGAATGTGCGTAGTCATATGTGCCATTTAATTATTTGTAATATATCCCAATGACACACCTGAGAAAACAATACGTGATATTCAGTCATTAGAGATGTACACAGTATATGGAGAGTTGTTAGTGTTTTTTGGAGGTGCTCTCACGGACAGTGTTGCCTAAATCTGTATTAGAGAAGTTTCTCCCCTGGGAGACCGTGTTGAATGCTTTACAACTACAGAACAAAAAGAAAACTAAAGAGTGGGAACATGAACTGAGGCTAAGGCTCTCAATTTTACATGAAAGAAGGAAAGAATGTTCTCTTTCCCTCTTTCGATTCCCTTTATTCTTTTTCCTGTTTGCTCTTTCTTTCCTTCTATTGGTTTGGTTTTTCCTTGATTTCCTCATCCACTGTAGGATGTAAAAGAGAGATAGTTCATCATATACCTCATATTCTTTGATGATAAACCAAATAAATGAATGCTTTAAAACGCGGGGTTCAAAGTGGGGACCAGAGTACCAGGCGTGGTACAGTACATGTGGGTAATGTGCTACGAGTGACTGGAAGCTGACCCAGTAAGGATGGGGGCCCAAAACGAAGGCCACTTGTCCTGGTGGGAGTGGCCAACACAGAGGTCAAAGTTTGAGATTGAACCAGGATTGAAGTAGCATTGCCTAAACAAATGCAAACATTAGTAGCTACATTATGTGTTTTTCAATCATTCCATCCATAAATGCTACTATTATGTCAGTCTGCACAGTATTCTGTGAGGCGGCAAACGTTGAAGTTATTTTTCTATGCTTCGCTCCTCGAAATTACTGATGTTTGGATTTGTTGGGCAGAACATAGCAGGCCATATGGGACCAACGGTGCCTTACTGGGTTTGGGTTCCAGTTGAAACAGATGCACGCACGGCCGCGCACACACACACACACACACACCCACAAACACAGACCTGGCCCCCATGGGAACAACCCCCCCGCTGTCTGTGTTGAGCTTTGACCACAGCCTCTGTCCTCATTATCACACCTGCCCCTGCTCGCTGCTCCCTCCAGGTCTGACGTGGACTGTAGCTTTTAAAGGATGCTCCTTGGCACAAGTCTGGGATGAATAGTTTAGATGTCCTTCGATGCCCCAGCTGTGCCAGGTGACGTTTGCTTTAATCACATTTGTAAAGCACATTGGGTTACGTCGTCGTACATGTGCTGTCAGGATGAACGTCGGGGTTTTTACTGAGAATCAATCTCTTCTGTTTTTTGTGGCTGAAATGCAAACTTTTATTTTTTTTGCCAGATCCGTGACTGGGAGCAACTTTATCCCTACAGCTCAATTCAAAAGCTTTATTGCCAAGGGCCCTCGTGGGGTTCCCTGAGCCCCCCCTGCCCCGCTTTTAGCTTGTTATGGGCTTTGGTGATACCACCTTAAGACAAGGGAGCACCTGATGTGGTTGTTATGGGTTTTGGTGATACCACCTTAAGACAAGGGAGCACCTGATGTGTCAGCAAACCGATGTACAGTATCTGTCATCGCTGCTTGTTGTTGTTTTGGCAGGGAGCGCAGCAGGACAGGTGCCTATAGGGAATGGCTGAGACCCAGGTTGCTAGGTGACACGTAAAGACACTTCCCATGATGACTCAACATGTGTGTTAAGATGGAGGAGGATCAATAGGAGGCGTGTGCGTGCGTGCGTGCGTGTGTGTTTGTTTGTGTGTGTGTGTCGAAGGCGTTAAAGTGAAAGACACAAGTCTTCTCTAAACCTCTCTAAAGGCCAACTTTCTTGTTTCGCTCTCTCTTTCACTCTCTCGTTGTCCGTGGAGGTTCTGTGCTGCAGAAGTCCGGCCCGAGCAGGTCCTTGGGTGTTTCTGTCGAGGCAGTTCTGTGTGAACCTCAGGGCCTGGAGGACTAGCTGTGAAGTGAGGGTCCCTGAAGCGGGGATACCCCCTTAGAGAATGATACCAAAGTCAATGCCTCGCTCTGGGACCCAGCACAAAGCGCACGCTCCCTCAAACCCCGAGGTTCTGCCCCAAGTGTCTGTTCAGAAGCTCCACTTTCTGCCCAAAAGTTCTTTATGTGCCAGTAGATCCACATGGATGGCTTAAGGTTATCGTGAAATTAATAGGCTCAGCTAGTAATGACACAATTTTGTTGTCGTGTTTCTCTGTCTCACGCGTTGAGTGGCAGAACATTGATTATGTACTGTATATAGTCTATATACGGATGGATTCCTTGTAAACCCGAGAGATGTACCTTTTACCGTGCCCTAACAAGCAAGGCGTGAAATGTAAGAATCGATGATTGAAGTAATTTCGCTGGATTTTGAAGCGACGACAAGGCAGGGAGAAATAGTTGGACCTGTGGAATCAAAAATAGAGAGAGAGAGAGAGAGAGAGAGAGAGAGAGAGACTAAAGCGCTATTCTTTATTCCTCCACTTACTCCTCCATCCACACACACGTATCTCTCCTTCCTCCCTTTCTGTTCCCTCTTTCTTTGTCTCTCTCCTTTTACAATACAGCTTCAGTCCAAAGGTGCATCATCCAAAACGAGACAAAACAAAGCGTGTCAGACATTGCAGAATAAAACCAAAGAACTCTACCTTGACTTCTCCTTCAACACTCCCCCCTCTCTCTCTTTCCTTTGTCTTTCTATATCCCTCACCTACGTGCTCATTCTGGGGGTCACCTAGCAAGCCGGTCTTTGAAGCATTAACCTCAGCTATCCAAAGGAAAATACTAATAATGATAATAATGATGATGATAATTATGATGATGAAATGTATATTTTTAAGTATTTGTCATTGGGGAGAAAATATCCTTAATTAAGCTTCTCGTAATTATGATGATGATGATGATGATGATGACGACTGACGAAGACGATGATAATGAAGTTTCTCTTGGTATCTCTGTAGTTGTTCTGATCCCTCTTGAGTTCTTGTCTTTCTGCTTGTGCTGCCAGAGTTCTGCTTAATCTCCCATTAGCCCCCCTCCTCAGTTGGTTTACCCCCCCGCCCCCCTCCCCCCATCTCCATGTCTGGTCCTTATGTTTGTCTGTCTGTATAACCCTGTCTGTCTTCCTAGGTATGAATGTATGTACAGTATGTGAGTTTATTGTGAGAGAGGGAGAGCATGTGTTGTGTTTTGTTTAGGTGTGTGTACATGTGTGTGCGTGTGTGTGCGTGTCTGTGTGTGTGTGTGCGTGCGTGCGTGCGTGCGTGCGTGCGTGCGTGCGTGCGTGCGTGCGTGCGTGCGGGTTGTTTTCCCAGGAATACCTAAAACTGTAGTCCTTTCTCTGGATGTGGTTTAAAGGGTTTATGGGCGGTTAGAGTGGTAGAGAGGGGTGGGCTAGGGCAGGTACAATGGAAGGGTTTATCAGCAGTTAGAGTGGTAGAGAGGGGTGGGCTAGGGCAGGTACAATGGAAGGGGCGTGGTGGCTGCCCGGAGGCACTCTGCAAACAGAAGGTGAGAAAGATTCCCTGTTTGTTGAAACAATGTGGATCCATGGATGAGTTGTACCCTTAGCTTACTCTATGGTTGTACCGTCAACTGTACGTTTATCAACTTCCTGCTATACCCTGTGGCTCAATTACAACTGTCACCTGTTCTCTGGAATTGTGTGTGTGTGTGTGTGTGTGTGTGTGTGTGTGTGTGTGTGTGTGTGTGTGTGTGTGTGTGTGTGTGTGTGTGTGTGTGTGTGTGTGTGTGTGTGTGTGTGTGTGTGTGTGTGTGTGTGTGTGTGTGTGTGTGTGTGTGTGTGTGTGTGTGTGTGTGTGTGTGTGCGAGCAGTCCTACCCCTCGTCATCCCCCTTTTCTGTCTTTCCCTTCTTCCTTGTGGTAGCAACTTAGCCTTTTAGTGTATTTATCTTGAAAACAAAAAAAGAAGAAAAATAACTCTGCTTGTTCATTGTACAGTGTTGTTCATTTTAACTCATTTTTGTAACTGAAAGTGTTTCATTCATCCAAAATAAAACAGGAGACAAAAAACTGTACAGGCGATCATCGGCTCTCGTCCCTTTCTGCTATAGCTCTCTCTCTCTGTCTCTCACACACTCTGCCTTCTCTCTCTCTCTCTCTCTCTCTCTCTCTCTCTCTCTCTCTCTCTCTCTCTCTCTCTCTCTCTCTCTCTCCACGTGTAATTTGTGGAGTTTCACATTTTACACTCCAGTGCACACACAGTTCAAGTCTTTCTGTGTGAAAAAGGAGCAGTTTTTGGGTCCCCAGTGGGATCATTGACCTAGAGACACAACAATGTGGACAAGATGGAGTCAGTGAGTAAGTGAAAGACATTTACTCTTCAAGGCCAGTGGTTCTCAAACTAAGGACCCCCAGTTTGGAATATACATTAGATCCAAAGGTCAATGGTCTCACCTACACACAGGATCTGATACGAATGTTGAAAAAATTCAATGATCCTTTTCACTGTAATTTCATGAAGAAATCAAAGAAAAGAAAGAAGTAGCGAAAATAGCCGATCTACAAGCTCACTCAATGCGACGCAAAGCCTATTTTTGCTAGTTAGTTTGGTTCACTACAACACTGTTTCTAAAGGTTAGGGAACCACTGTCCTCTACCCTACACACTACAACACTGTTTCTAAAGGTTAGGGAACCACTGCCCTCCCCTATACACTACAACACTGTTTCTAAAGGTTAGGGAACCACTGTCCTCTACCCTACACACTACAACACTGTTTCTAAAGGTTAGGGAACCACTGCCCTCTACCCTACACACTACAACACTGTTTCTAAAGTTTAGGGAACCACTGTCCTCTACCCTATACACTACAACACTGTTTCTAAAGGTTAGGGAACCACTGTCCTCTACCCTACACACTACAACACTGTTTATAAAGGTTAGGGAACCACTGCCCTCTACCCTACACTACAACACTGTTTCTAAAGGTTACGGAACCACTGCCCTCTACCCTACACACTACAACACTGTTTCTAAAGGTTAGGGAACCACTGTCCTCTACCCTACACACTACAACACTGTTTCTATTAAGGTTAGGGAACCACTGCCCTCTACCCTACACACTACAACACTGTTTCTAAAGGTTAGGGGACCACTGTCCTCTATCTACCCTACACACTACAACACTGTTTCTAAAGGTTAGGGAACCACTGTCCTCTACCCTACACACTACAACACTGTTTCTAAAGGTTAGGGAACCACTGTCCTCTACCCTACACACTACAACACTGTTTCTAAAGGTTAGCGAACCACTGTCCTCCCCTATACACTACAACACTGTTTCTATTACGGTTAGGGAACCACTGCCCTCTACCCTACACACTACAACACTGTTTCTCTTACGGTTAGCGAACCACTGCCCTCTACCCTATACACTACAACACTGTTTCTAAAGGTTAGGGGACCACTGCCCTCTACCCTACACACTACAACACTGTTTCTATTAAGGTTAGGGAACCACTGTCCTCTACCCTATACACTACAACACTGTTTCTAAAGGTTAGGGGACCACTGCCCTCTACCCTACACACTACAACACTGTTTCTATTAAGGTTAGGGAACCACTGTCCTCTACCCTATACACTACAACACTGTTTCTAAAGGTTAGGGGACCACTGCCCTCTACCCTACACACTACAACACTGTTTCTATTAAGGTTAGGGAACCACTGCCCTCTACCCTACACACTACAACACTGTTTCTAAAGGTTAGGGAACCACTGCCCTCTACCCTATACACTACAACACTGTTTCTAAAGGTTAGGGGACCACTGCCCTCTACCCTACACACTACAACACTGTTTCTATTAAGGTTAGGGAACCACTGTCCTCTACCCTATACACTACAACACTGTTTCTAAAGGTTAGGGGACCACTGCCCTCTACCCTACACACTACAACACTGTTTCTATTAAGGTTAGGGAACCACTGCCCTCTACCCTACACACTACAACACTGTTTCTAAAGGTTAGGGAACCACTGCCCTCTACCCTATACACTACAACACTGTTTCTAAAGGTTAGGGGACCACTGCCCTCTACCCTACACACTACAACACTGTTTCTAAAGGTTAGGGAACCACTGCCCTCTACCCTACACACTACAACACTGTTTCTAAAGGTTAGGGAACCACTGCCCTCTACCCTACACACTACAACACTGTTTCTAAAGGTTACGGAACCACTGCCCTCTACCCTACACACTACAACACTGTTTCTAAAGGTTAGGGAACCACTGCCCTCTACCCTACACACTACAACACTGTTTCTAAAGGTTAGGGAACCACTGCCCTCTACCCTATACACTACAACACTGTTTCTAAAGGTTAGGGAACCACTGTCCTCTACCCTACACACTACAACACTGTTTCTAAAGGTTAGGGAACCACTGCCCTCTACCCTACACTACAACACTGTTTCTAAAGGTTACGGAACCACTGCCCTCTACCCTACACACTACAACACTGTTTCTAAAGGTTAGGGAACCACTGCCCTCTACCCTATACACTACAACACTGTTTCTAAAGGTTAGGGAACCACTGCCCTCCCTTATACACTACAACACTGTTTCTAAAGGTTAGGGAACCACTGCCCTCTACCCTACACACTACAACACTGTTTATAAAGGTCTGGGAACCACTGTCCTCTACCCTACACACTACAACACTGTTTATTAAGGTTAGGGAACCACTGCCCTCTACCCTACACACTACAACACTGTTTCTAAAGGTTAGGGAACCACTGTCCTCTACCCTACACACTACAACACTGTTTCTAAAGATCTGGGAACCACTGCCCTCTACCCTACACACTACAACACTGTTTCTAAAGGTTAGGGAACCACTGGCCTCTACCCTACACACTACAACACTGTTTCTAAAGGTTAGGGAACCACTGCCCTCTACCCTACACACTACAACACTGTTTCTAAAGGTTAGGGAACCACTGGCCTCTACCCTACACACTACAACACTGTTTCTAAAGGTTAGGGAACCACTGCCCTCTACCCTACACACTACAACACTGTTTCTAAAGGTTAGGGAACCACTGCCCTCTACCCTACACACTACAACACTGTTTCTAAAGGTTAGGGAACCACTGGCCTCTACCCTACACACTACAACACTGTTTCTAAAGGTTAGGGAACCACTGCCCTCTACCCTATACACTACAACACTGTTTCTAAAGGTTAGGGAACCACTGTCCTCTACCCTACACACTACAACACTGTTTCTAAAGGTTAGGGAACCACTGTCCTCTACCCTACACACTACAACACTGTTTCTAAAGGTTAGGGAACCACTGTCCTCTACCCTACACACTACAACACTGTTTCTATTAAGGTTAGGGAACCACTGTCCTCTACCCTACACACTACAACACTGTTTATAAAGGTTAGGGGACCACTGTCCTCTACCCTACACACTACAACACTGTTTCTAAAGGTTAGGGAACCACTGCCCTCTACCCTACACACTACAACACTGTTTCTAAAGGTTAGGGAACCACTGGCCTCTACCCTACACACTACAACACTGTTTCTAAAGGTTAGGGAACCACTGCCCTCTACCCTACACACTACAACACTGTTTCTAAAGGTTAGGGAACCACTGCCCTCTACCCTACACACTACAACACTGTTTCTAAAGGTTAGGGAACCACTGGCCTCTACCCTACACACTACAACACTGTTTCTAAAGGTTAGGGAACCACTGCCCTCTACCCTATACACTACAACACTGTTTCTAAAGGTTAGGGAACCACTGTCCTCTACCCTACACACTACAACACTGTTTCTAAAGGTTAGGGAACCACTGTCCTCTACCCTACACACTACAACACTGTTTCTAAAGGTTAGGGAACCACTGTCCTCTACCCTACACACTACAACACTGTTTCTATTAAGGTTAGGGAACCACTGTCCTCTACCCTACACACTACAACACTGTTTCTATTAAGGTTAGGGAACCACTGTCCTCTACTCTACACACTACAACACTGTTTCTATTAAGGTTAGGGAACCACTGTCCTCTACTCTACACACTACAACACTGTTTCTATTAAGGTTAGGGAAACACTGCCAACACTGTTTCCCACACATTTGTGGGCCAAAGGGCAATTATTATGGGTCACACTACATTTTCTTTACCTACATTTAAAAATATGTTTCAAACGATTATTATTTTTTCATTAAAAAAATGTAAAAGACTTTAAAGCATAAAATAAAAAATCACACCCGTGCAAATCCCCCCCCCCCCCCCTCCCTCTCTCTCTCTCTCTCTCTCTCTCTCTCAGTAGCAGGCAACAGTGCAGCACTATCGCTCTCTCTCTGTTTCTGGCACAACAGCGCCACTTTTGGTACTCATTGGTACTGGTGCTCATTAACGTCACACACAGACATAGTCACACACATAGTTGAACACGGACATTGTTGTTCCTTGGAGTGGTTGCACCACTCAAAAAGAGAATTAAAAACGCTTGGCGCCACGTTGTGAGCTTGTAGATCAGCTATTTTCACTAGTTTGGGTCCCCGGCGTGCAAACGTCCAAGTTGGGTCTCGACTTGAGAAGAACCACTAATCACTACAGCTGGGTACAGGGTATGGATTTGAGAAGAACCACTAATCACTACAGCTGGGTACAGGGTACGGACTTGAGAAGAACCACTAATCACTACAGCTGGGTACAGGGTACGGACTTGAGAAGAACCACTGCACTACAGCAGTGGTTCCCAAAGTGGGGTCCGGGGACTTGAAAGGACAAAATGTGCCAAAGATG
This sequence comes from Electrona antarctica, assembly GCF_951216825.1. NCBI lineage: Eukaryota > Metazoa > Chordata > Actinopteri > Myctophiformes > Myctophidae > Electrona > Electrona antarctica. The sequence goes on from NC_136811.1 coordinate 15,473,971, forward strand.
AGCCTTTTTTGTCTCCACCAGGCCGAAGCCATGGGGAGAGAGTATGTTTTGCACTCCGTCCGTGTGTGTGTCCGTCGTCCGTCTGTTACCAGCTAATCTCCGGCACCATTAACCCGGTCGATGCCAAATTCTGCACACACACTCCCTGGATGCCAACGATGAACCTCTGCCCCAAGTTTTCCAGAACGGCCTGTTATAGCGCCACCAGGAGGCTAGCCTCGATACCCAGGCTTTCATTTCACCAGGAGGCTGACTTTTGTAAAACACTTTTTTATATTACTCCTCCAGATTCTGTCCAAAAACACTCTCTATAGTCATGTGTTCAAGCCGGATCTGTCCGATATTTCATATTCCATCGTAATTGGCTAACATTGGCTTTCAAAGTTTGCAGAATTTGCCCGTTTTGAACAAAAAGCCTCACATAATGAACTCAGCGTGCAATTTACGTGAAATCTTTCACAGACTTTCCTACTAGCCTGAGGAATATATCCCACCCTTTTCACATTGGCCTGTTATAGCGCCACCAACAGGTGGATTTTTGCAAAACACATTTTTGGGACAAAATGCCTAAAATCATCCAATTGCCATCAAAGGCATAAGAAGAAATGGCACCCTTTTCACATTGGCCTATCATAGCACGACCAGGAGGCCACAACCTGACCTGCCCTGGTGGAGACCTGTGCCCAGAGGGGCACTTTATCTAGTTTATTTTTTTTTATTTTTTTGCAAAGTCCTGCATGGGTGCCAAAAGCCAGAAAGCCAAGAATTGTGTTTTCAGTGTTAAACACTAGAGGGCGCTTGTCCTCGGTTGCTAGGAGACAGACACTTACAACAACAAGCAGGAACCGGAAGTGGTGTTATCTGATTCATAAAAATGGATTTACCTCAGATGTGTTTTTCCCAGACTGTGTTTTGTCTTTTGTTAAAACAAGCCTTTTTTCCCCAAACTTTTCTCTCCTTGTGAAAAGAGACACATGCCTCTGACTCCCACCACATGTAGCTTTGTTTATTTACACCCTGGAGTCCTGGACAGTTCACAATGACATCACATCTGCAGTGGCTCTTCAAAAAGAGGTAAAAACGCTGAAAGCACTGGCTTCCCAAAACAAACTGGTCAGGCTACTGTTTGGCACAAACAAGGGACTAAATTAATTTCGCTCCTATGCCACCAAAATGTGGAACGCCCTACCAACGGCCATTAAGACATGCGAATCCCTTGACCCCTTCAAAACCGCTCTCAAAGGGCACCTAGCCACCTACGGACGGCTGCAATTCGAAACTTGCCCCCGTAAATTCTGAATCCCCCACCCACCCCTTTTTGTATATGTTTTCTTTTCTCTTTTTACCTCCTTTATGATGATGATTTCCTGTTTTTTGGCTATATAAAGTGTATATTTGTACGTCTCTAAATGTTTTGATGAATTGAACAAGTTGGACCCTCTTGTAAACAAGTAGGCATAATGCTTTGTTGGGTCGTCCACTCACAGTCACAGTTAACAGTTTTTTGTATTGAGTTGTGCTTGAAATGTATACTGTAATTCTGCAAACTGTTAATAAATACTTTAATCAATCAATCAAAACCCTTTCCCCCGAACCCACCTCACCCCTGCCCACTTTGACAGGCTGGAATGGCTTAGGGTTGACGACAGAGTACAGCATCTTGCAATGGGTCTGACCAAATTAATAATGTGCTTGTTAGGTTGGATAGCCGAAACGTTTGTCTATTCACTATGCAAGAATAAGAACTAAAGCAGTTGATTGATTGATTGATTGAAGAATTTATTAACAGTTTGCAGAATTACAGTACATTTCAAGCACAAACTCAATACAAAGGCTGTTAACTGTGAGTGGACGACCCAATTAAGCATTACACTTGTTTCCAACAGGGTCCACCATGTTCAAATCATCAAAACATTTAGAGACGTACAAATAGACACTTCTATAGACAGAACAGGAATTCATCAAAAGTTCTTGGTGTGTGCGACCCATCACCGTTATTTCTATTGCATGATTTGAATGGGTGACGCACCATGAGTCAGAGCGCGGTGGTCACAAAGAAAAGTGATTCATGATGATGAAACTGTGAAATCAATGATATAATTGGATGTAACTTCAAAGTTTCATAGTCACGTGTTAGAACACTAATCCATCTTATTGTAACTTGCTGAATGTATGACCCTGTACTTGCTTACAAATAAGTGTAATGTAGGTTTGTGAAAGCGTCTCCTTTCTCCCTTTTCCCTTCAGAGCTGCCCAGATGTTCGTCTTTTTTGTTTTTTCTTGTTTGTTCGTTTTTTTTTTGCTCCAAAGAAAAAGAAAATGTTGTAACTTTGGTCACCATTGAGAACATGGGAAATATATCTTCATATATATATATATATATATATGATTGTAATGTACTTGATCTCATGATGTAGTTGTTCATTATGCTTGTACACGATGACCAAAATAAAAACATAATTTCAAAAAAGAACACTAATCCATCATGGTCACTGTTGTGATTTAGGTTGACCATTTGAATGGTCCCTAGAGTCTCCAGCAACGGCTCCAGAAAATTGTGACTGGGGGTGCTAGGCTATTTAGAGCAGGGGCAAGTGAATCTTGGTTTACATAGAAGTCAAGTCAATTGGGCTTGTTTGGAGGGGGGGCTAAGCCTCCACGAGAGGGGGCTAAAAAAGCAGCCCCCCACACACCTGGAGCCGTCCCTGTCTCCATCTATTCTAAACCAATGGGGGTGGTGGGTGAGGATCAGCTGAGTCGCAGGTGGGAGAACATGTCATTCTTTTAATGGTTTATAAAAGTGGGAGATATTTTTCCATGAACTGTAGCTTCAGTTTGATTCTGTCTATCAATCACTTGATCATTTGTGGATCATTAGGCCGCTGAATCGCTGATTTGTACTCTTCTATGCTCTATGGTGTGTCTGGAATAAAGTTTTAATTGAAAACACATAGGCGAACAAATTGCTGGGGGAAAAAAATAAATGTATTCCTTCTGCTACGGACGTTACACACCACAAAGCTAAACACAAAAACGTGTTCCTACTGTAGGTTACATCATATGTACAAATGTAGTGTGCGTGTGGTGCTGCCAGCTCAACAGAGTAGCCCAGGGGTCATGTTCAAACGAGCTGGTAGGGTAACTCAGGATGTCGTTCCACCATCTGCCCACAAGGGGGTGCCGCAGGCCTAGCTATAACGCATAGGCCAAAAGGAGAACTTTGCACATGTCATGATAATAATGGAGCGTGACCTTTGGCCTCTGTGTGTCCCGCATCATGAACTATGTTATCTTCTCAGCTCCGTGACCCCGCTGACCCCTTACTGGAATGGAGCCACCAGCTTTACGGGAAGAATACGCAGAGAAACACAAGATGGGGATTATGTGTATCCAGTGGCGAAAGGTAGAGCCTACAATGTTGAGGTATTCCTACTTTACTTGAGCAGTTCCAATGTCCAATACTTACTTACTTTTACTCCACTAAATCTTGGATCCAAATATTGTACTTTTACTCCACTACATTTAAACTTTAGTTACTACTAGTTACTTTTGATTGTTATTACAAAACATATACATTAACCATTTCAACCCTATTGCACATTTTGGCCTTGTAGATAGGCTTGTAGATCTGCTATTTTCAAAAGATTTTTTTTTAGACATTTTAATCCTTGGTCATGTCATTCTTGGTCATGTCATTCACATAAACGGGGGAAACAATTCCATGAAGGTCACAGAAACTGTTTTTTAAAAAGGAGACAGAAATGGTCAGAATAGCATATTGCTGGCCTTTTATTTTATTTCATTTATTTTTTATTTTTTTATTTAACATTTATTTAACCAGTAAAAACACATTGAGACTGAGTCTCTTTTGCAAGTGGGAACTGGCCCAAGAGGCAGGAACAAAATTCCACTTCAATGCTACGTCGTGTCAAATTTACACAACAGCCAAATAATACATCCATGACCATGACATACATCAAGAAACCTATACAAATTATACAACAAATCTCCAACAATGGATGGTCACTGGGCGCAAGAAAATGTGCACAGAGCAAATACACAATGTACATTATAAACAGGAAAAAATCTATATATGGGCCAAAGGCTAGTACACATGGGAACATGTGCAGGATGTGTACAAGCCTAAAGCTGGATGTGATAGTGACCAACAAAAGATCTGATGGAGCCTTCGCGGCCGGCTGCCCCCAGGCTCTGGAATAATTTGCCCTTTCACATCAGAGCTGCACAGTCCATCATAACTTTTAAATCTTTGCTTAAGACCCACTTATTCTCCTTGGCCTTTAGTGTCAGCTGAGGTAGCCCTGTTCCCCTCATCAGTGCAATAGTCTGCTTTGTTTGTGCCTTTAGTTTATAATTGGCCTGCTAAAGTCTGCTTATATTGTATCGTTTTGTTTTCATGTTTTAAATGGTTGTTTATATTGTATTGTTTGTTCTTTGGTTCTTTTTCCCTGTACAGCACTTTGGTTGACCTGGTCATGTAAAATGTGCTATATAAATAAAGTTGAGTTGAGGTGTGAAACGTCTCCAACTTTCAA
>NC_136811.1:15483526-15498526 GCF_951216825.1 Electrona antarctica
TTTAGCATTGAAAATAGTGCTCTAAGAATGTTACTGATAAAAGTGCTGTATGACTATGAAGATGAAGACAATACACTTTTGTGACAGTTGTCAGTTGAAAATATGTATTTCTTATTGGCTGATAAAATCAATAACCAGTTGTCTAAAGGCCTATAAGTTGTTTGTGCCACAATCTTTTGTATTTAGAATTTTCCCGTTCTAAATGATTTCCTCTAATGTGTTGTTGTTTAATTGCAAATTCCTTCAGAACTCAAATTCTTGGTATGTATTGTGTTTTGAGGCAACTGCAAAGGTGGTATTTGTTGTGTTCAGAGATTCACAATAGACATTTTTGAATTCCACAGAAATATTGCTAACAAAAGACAAATACTGATCAATTCATTTAACAGCTTCTCTTTGAAAAGCTGACAGATTCGACCTTGACGTGCAATGGCGAGAGTTTTATACAGATCGGGTAAGCACGTCCGTGTTGAAACTCATTATTTTCAGTTCAGATGGGTTCGAGTTGAGTTGGGCTCTCGCTCTCTCTCTTCCCAACATCTATTTAACAAGAGGCACTGCTGAAATTATTTGAAAACTAGAAAAAGTGCTCCTCTGAGCTGTTGTGGGCCTGCATTGTAAGCCTAGAAGTAGCAGTAATATACGATACGATACGTTACGATACGTTACGATACGATACGATACGTTACCATACCATACCATACCATACCATACCATACCATACCATACGTTACTATACCATACCATACCATACAATACCATACCATACCATACCATACCATACCATACCATACCATACCATACCATACGTTACGTTACGTTACCATACCATACCATACCATACCATACCATACCATACCACACCACATACCATACCATACCATACCATACCATACCATACCATACCATACCATACGTTACCATACCATACCATACCACACCACACCACACCATACCACACCATACCATACCATACCATACCATACCATACCATACCATACCATACCATACCATACGTTACCATACCATACCATACGTTACCATACCATACCATACCATACCATACCATACCATACCATACCATACCATACCATACCATACCATACCATACGTTACCATACCATACCATACGTTACCATACCATACCATACCATACCATACCATACCATACGTTACCATACCATACCATACCATACCATACCATACCATACCATACCATACCACACCATACCATACCATACCATACCATACCATACCATACGTTACCATACCATACCATACCATACCATACCATACCATACGATACCATACCATACCATACCATACCACACCATACCATACCATACCATACCATACCATACGTTACCATACCATACCATACCATACCATACCATACCATACCATACGTTACGATACGATACGATACGATACGATACGATACGATTTACGATCATACGATTAACTTTGTTTTGCGTCCATGACGTCACCGTTCAAGATACAGACAAGACATAGACACAATACATTACAAAAGATACATTACAGGACACAAATCACAGAAGCAGACAGGAACAGGAACAAGAACAATAGAACATATCTTCTTGGTTTACTGATTTTGGTTTAAAAGCAGAACAGACTGGTGTACAAAAGAGTTCTTTAGCCTGTTTTTCTTATATTTAGGGACTCTAAACCGCCTCATGGAGGGCAACAGTTGATATTCATAATTTAAAACATGTAAGGGGTCAGAGGAGATACTCTTTGCCAGTCTAAGCATGCTCTTGGTCTGGGCTTCTTTAAATGAATGTAATTGTACCAACAATTTTAGCGCAGATCTTAATTTGTCTATACAGTAAGTTTGTTCTTATATACTATAGATAGGCTGTTAAACCAGGCCGTGCTACAGTACAACATCACAGTTTGAACAACAGACGTATAGAAAAGAGACAAGATCTGATTACTAAATGATCTAAGTCGGTGTAAGGAGTACATACGCTGCTGTATCCTCTTACAGATATATTCAATATGAGAGGACCATGATAAGGTGGCGTCTATCATCACCCCCAGATATTTGTAAGATGGAACTTATTCAATAGCTGAACCATGGATTGTCACCGGTGGTGTCTTATCACCGGGAGCAGGACCAAAGATAATTTCCTCAGTTTTCTTAGTGTTGATAATCAAATTATTTTTGTCACACCATTCCACAAGCCGGTCAACGCTACACTGGTACTGTTTTGGGTCATCACTGTCAGTCATCAGAGATATTAGAGTAGAATCATCTGAGTATTTCAGAGTTGTAGTCGTCATAGACAATGACTTACGGTAGATTACTAGTAGATAGTAGATACTAGTGTGTACCAATTTGCATAATGTTTGGACAAAATCTTTAGGTGTACTGTCAAACAAATATTTTGCAAAAAATGGCCTCCTGGTGGTGCTATAACCGGCCTGTTTGAAGAAATTGGGGCAGAGGTTCTGCCATGCCATGCCATCCAGGGAGTGTGTGTGCACTGTTTCGTTGCGATTAAGCCAAGGTGCAGGTGATTAGCTGATCACAGACGGAAGGACAGACAGACGGACATGGGATGCAAAACATACTCTCTCCCCTGGTGGAGACAACAATTGTTTCAGGGTCAAATCTAGGCAGCTAATAGCGTCACAAAACCAGCTCCTCTAAAAGAGTGGCTTTGTATTCCCTTCCTAGGAATGAGACTCAAATCTGTATCTGTACTGTAGCAGGCCTGTCCATCCTCTGTTCTGTACTGTAGCAGGCCATCCTCTGTAGCAGGCCATCCTCTGTAGCAGGCCATCCTCTGTAGCAGGCCATCCTCTGTAGCAGGCCATCCTCTGTAGCAGGCCATCCTCTGTTCCGTAGTCGGTACGATCACTTGACATGTACTGTATGAGCTTAAGGAAACTGCCCTCCTCCATCCTTCCATTTGTTTGTTTTTATTGTCTTCATCAATAAGCTACAGTAAAACAATGAATGAAAGCAGGCGGCCCACACGCCAAGCCACGGACAAGTGCTCATGGCAGCGATGAGATTGCGTCATTTTGTTTGAGAGCCTCCTCCACTATAGCTATGTTGTAACTGCACATACATGCCTACAGTATGTGGTCATTGATTGCTTGACACGTTGAAAGATATACACACACATGTACTGTACTGTACTGTACTGTACTGTACTGTACTGTACTGTACTGATGGACTGATAGAAGAAAATGAATACATGTGTGCTGAACACAGATACCACACGTGTAGGCTATACAAATACTCCGATACACACACCCACATATACATACACATTACACACAATGCTCACAATAGTCACAGAGAGTCTGTCCATAAGCTATCTTACCGGCCCACGCACGCACGCACGCACACACACACACACACACACACACACACACACGATATACCAAGTGTACGCGTGGGCATGCACGCCGATGTCGATCAACACTGGCATGACACATCAGTCGCTACACCCACTGTCCAGAAAAGCCCTCTGTGTGTCTCCCATGCCTCCTCTCATGAGCGCTGCTCTTCCAGAGTAGAGCACTCACCCTGGCACTTGACTTGAAGGAAGCCAGAGAGTACATGGGCAGCCCAGTCAGTATTGAGACAGACAGACAGACAGCGGTGAAGGACAGACATGGGGAGGAATGCACCGACATCACTTCTTCACCTAAGGCTATTTGGAGTATAGCGTACGAGACATGGAGGACACATTATCAATATCATTATCACATTATTATACCTACAGTATAAGCATGAGGGCTTGACATTGTCCGGGACAACTAATACATCTTTCCGGACAAGTGCATTCACATTTAGGCTACTTTACTTCCGTTGGACAAGTGACCCTCTTGGTTTCATGTTTTCTGAGCCAACAATATTGTCTGACATTATTATGGATAGGACTGATCTATGGCTGTGAATTTGGCCTATAAGGCTATAGTAGTGTACTGTAGAGTATTTGCAGTCCAATCTTGACTCATCCACACTCTCTCTCTCTCTGTCTCTCTCTCTCTCTCTCGTATATATATATACGGTATATAATGAACATGTAAAGGGTAGAAAGGTTACCATGGTGATAGCGGCCTCCCTGTGTGTCTGACTGTCTGCTGTTAGAGCCCTAGCCAATAGCCATCGCGGCATGAAGTGACGCGCTATGCTATTTTTGATAATAGCTAAAAATCGAATGACACACGATGCTTTCCCGGGCTTTTAACGGGTCAAGGGAGTCACAATAATCTGCAACCGTTTGTCATTAGTTGGAGCTCAGGAGTCTTTTAGGAAGTGTCTTTGAGCCTGATGACGCTCCAGTATGGTTTGTCTTTGCCAGATGGTGGCAGGAGTGACTGAATGGGATGTGTGATGATCCTCTGAGCCGTCACCCTGCTCCTCTGGGTGGCGAGGTCCTGCATGCTTGGCAGATGTGTCCTGGTTAATGTGCTGCACTGTTGTCACCAGCCACCCTCTGTTGGGCCTTAAGGTCGTGAGCGGAGCGTCTTCCGTACCAGGCAGTGATGCAGCCGGCCGGTCACTGGTGTATGGTGACCGGTCGTACCACTTTATGTGGGGCGGCACAGCTGTTTTTATCCCTTGTCCCACCATGTCCCACACACTGGGATAATGTTCCACATTTATTTCAGTGGCTCTACTTTTCAAATGTCAAAGCCACTGCAGGACAGAGACAATTTTCTCAAATGTTTCATCCAATGTCTGTGGAGAAAGCGGAGATGGCTGTCATCATTATCATCACAGGGCTGTGTGTTTGACGTCAATCAAACTGTGCAGACACACATGGGTCAGCAAGTAACAAAGTGTTAACCTGTCACCATCTTTGCTGCCTTCGCTACACCCAACGGGGACAATTCTGAGTCACCACAAAGTCATAAGCTCCGTAGATGTAGGCAGAATATGATGGAGACTAGTTCTGTATAGCCTATAGCGTGAATCCAGAATTGGAGGACAGTTGCCATGGAATCTCAAATAATCCATGCACAAAATACTGAAACATACACTGTGTAAATTATACTGCAAATGCAAATTGTAGAAAAAGTGTTTCCAAAAATATTATAATCGCATAGCTCTCAATTGTCAGTTTTTTTTCTTGTCCCACCTCCTTGATAATAATAATAATAATAATAATAATAATAATAATAATAATAATGATAATAAAACTGTATTTGTATAGCACCTTACATGACATAAAATGCAGCTGATGCAAGTGATGACCAACACAAGAAAATAATCTTAATCTTAGAACCACTGTTGTTGTATGATTTGGTTGATGATATGTCTCGTGTAATTCATAAAACAACTGGCTCATTCATCAACATGTTTCACACAATAGTAATTATTCTGAGCCGTGTCCCCACCGTGCGTGCAATGCAACACCCTGTTACCCATTTAGCCATGCAGAGAAAGAAGTCACATGACACAGAGGAAATCATCAGCATCATCATACCACCTGCTAACACCATCATGGGTAGAACATAATTATGCATACTCTGTTATGTATTCTGTCCCCCCCCCCCCCGCCAGTGTTCTCAGCCTTGACTGAGTGTGTCACTCAGCACACCAACGCAACACCGTTAATCATATTATCAGAATAAGACATGTTTATATCGTAGTTCCGGTTCTTTGTTTTTCCGTGACCTTTGGCAGTAACATTACATTCCACAGCTAGCATCATTTCCAGCGAAGATGCGCACGTTAATTGATTTGCAACGTCACTACCCTGTTACTGTAATTAGAGTCTTGCGCCACGATAACAGGGTTGCATGTTCTTCGGTTCACTGAGAGGGGACAATTCTTGTCTATAGTCAAATTAATTCTAAACGTATATGATTTAGCTTAATCTTAAAGTATTTCCAGTATTATACTGTGCTGATTTAATCAGTGACAGTCACAACTTGCCTTCGACTCAGAACTGTGTGTGAACATTACAATCTATAGGGAAAGTTTCTTGTATCTCTAAATATATTAGTTTGTGGGGGGTGATAGCCCCTCCTATGTCCAGCTTTGAAGTGTGTGTGCTAACGCAAACTTTGTCCAACACAAACATTAAATGCCATTGACAATGAATGGACAATTTTGAGTGTTCGTGTAAACACAAACATTGCGTAACACAAACATTGATGACGAAGGTGACTTCTGATTGGCCGGAATGAGATGAGATGATGTAGGATGATAGAGAGCTCCCCTCCTATGGCCAGCTTTTAGTGTGTGTACACAAACTTTGTCCTACACAAACATTTGAATTCCCATTGACAATGAATGGACAATTTCATGTCATAAACACAATATTGATAATATGTTACGTACGTATATGAGGCTTTCAACTCTCAACTGGGTGTAAGAAGTCGGCGATGATGATGTACGATGATAAGAGCTCCCCTCACTTCACACGGGTGTGATTTCTTAGTTTAAAGATGAGCTAAGCTGCATTGAAGTTCATCTGTAAGCCGTAATCATTTTACGGCTATTACATATTATTACAACTAATAAGACAGCCCTAACAAATAGTGAAAATAGCTGACTAAATTGGGTAAGGGGGGGGGGGAAAGTATCAAATGGTCCAGGTCAAAATTAGAGCAACAAAAGAGGAGCAACTGTCTGGCCGTCCCTGTGTGGGCCTGACCAGCCCTGCAGGTCAGCTGCAAATCCCCTGTCCCGTCAAGAAGAGAAGAGTGTACTGCTGCCACAGATAATTATAGCATACTCGTGTGTGCTCGCTGGAGCGAGCCAACAATAAATACATTTACAATTCAGGCATTTGGCAGACGCTCTTAATCCAGAGCGACTTACAGTAAGCAAGAACAAAAACATGGTAATACATCAAATACATCAAAATAGTCATCATGAATCATACGTATAAGCTATAAGAACATAACAGTGGAATATCTATATAATGAAACTATGCATATACACTATCGAGTGCTATGTCTACATAAAATGCTATCTAAATTACATACGTTTAGCCTTTGCATACGCCTGTAAGGTCACTGAGGCTAGGGCAAGTGCTACGGGCTAAGATAAGTAAATACATTCACTCTTTCATTCACTCTTCCACCTGCTTGAAGCACCGGTGTCCCCTGTCGTCGTACTCCTTGAAGACGAAGCCCGGGGGCGAGCTGAAGCTGGCGGGGCACACGTTGATCTGCTTGGGAGCGAACATCGTGCCGTACGTACTCATGGCCGCCTGCTTGTTCTCGCCGCTGAAGGCGGCCCGCGACAGGTGCAAGTTGTCGAAGGGCTTGATGCTCTCCCGGGTCGCTGGGGGTTGGGCTTGGAATTGATCCTGGTAGGCGGACGTGCCCCCGAACTTGTGGGTGACGAGGTGGTAATTGTCGAGAGGCATGATGGGCTCCCTCGTGCACTGTTCCCACGCCGGGAAGTGATCTTTGGACGTGGGGACGGTGTCCAGCCTCCCCTTCATCACGTACGTCGTCTTCGGCTTGAGGCTCTCCCGGGTCGACCGGGGATGGGCTTGGAATTGATCCTGGTAGGCGGACGTGCCCCCGAACTTGTGGGTGACGAGGTGGTAATTGTCGAGAGGCATGATGGGCTCCCTCGTGCACTGTTCCCATGCCGGGAAGTGATCTTTGGACGTGGGGACGGTGTCCAGCCTCCCCTTCATCACGTACGTCGTCTTCGGCTTGAGGCTCTCCCGGGTCGACCGGGGATGGGCTTGGAATTGATCCTGGTAGGCGGACGTGCCCCCGAACTTGTGGGTGACGAGGTGGTAATTGTCGAGAGGCATGATGGGCTCCCTCGTGCACTGTTCCCACGCCGGGAAGTGATCTTTGGACGTGGGGACGGTGTCCAGCCTCCCCTTCATCACGTACGTCGTCTTCGGCTTGAGGCTCTCCCGGGTCGACCGGGGATGGGCTTGGAATTGATCCTGGTAGGCGGACGTGCCCCCGAACTTGTGGGTGACGAGGTGGTAATTGTCGAGGGGCATTATGGGCTTCCTCTTGGACGACCCCCACGCCGGGAAGTGATCTTTGGACGTGGGGACGGTGTCCAGCCTCCCCTTCATCACATACGTCGTCTTCGGCTTGAGGCTCTCCCGACGGGCGGAAGGCTGCGCCTCGAACTGCTCCTGGTAGGCGGTTCTCCCCTCGAACTTGTTGGTCCGGAGGTGGTAGGTGTCCACGGGCAATATGGGCTCCCTCTTGCTGCACGTGGTCCCACGGTAGTGGTCCTGGGACGTGGGGACCGTGTCCAGCCGCCCCTGCATGACGTGCAGGCTCTCCGGCTTGGTGCTGGCGCGCGGCTGGTAGCTCTCGTAGATGGGGTACTTGCTATTGTACTCCGTGGGCATGTCGGTGCTCGCGTTCACCTTCTGGTAGATGGACGTGCGCTCCTCGACGCAGCGGTGGCGGCCGCAGTTGCATATGTCGCACAGGCACGAGGTTGCCATGATCGACGGCGGCGAGTTTAGACGACGTCTCCTGTCAGTAGATAATGAAGTGTTATGGTCCTCTGTCTTCGGTTTACTCGTGATGGAACGGAACTATGTATGGTCTGTTCTGACGCGCCGGTGATGTAACGATAGGCCCTCCTGCAGCACCATGTATGGTTTCCTGTACACCCGGAGTGCCCCTCACACGGGTGTGATTTTTAAGGGGCGCTAGTCCCACGTCTCAAGATTTGCCATTGACAATGAAAGGGGAATTCTGGTCAAATGTCTGCTAAAGCTTGTCCCCGTCATGATTTCTTCAGGTATCTTCAACTAAGGGATTATTATAATAAGGAAGTCAAAGGGAAGCCCTCCATAGAAGTGAATGGTATTGTCCAAATTATTAAAAATATATACAAGGGGAAACATATTCGAATTATATCAGCAATATATACGACTTTGATGAGTGGCAGTCATTCAACATAATATATTAAAAAGAAAAAAGAACTAGACATAGAAATTACAGAAAAAGATTGGGCTCATATGTGGAAAATGCACCAATCATCTACCAATTCACGGATATGGAGGGAATTCTCTTGGAAAAATCTTTGCAGGTTTTTCATAACACCAAAAATTAAGAGCAAGCAGTTGAAGCAACATATACAATGTTGGAGGGGTTGTGGAGATGAAAATGTGGATCACTCACATGTGTTCTGGAAATGTCCCAAAATTGTGTCTTTTTGGAAAGTGATACATGATCAGATACAAAAGGTGTTGGGTTATGAGGTGCCTATGAAGTGTGATGTTCTGTATTTAGGAAACTTGATGGGGGGAAAGATACGAGGAGAGGATAGGTATCTGGTAAACATTTTATTGGCGGCAGGAAAGAAGGCTATCACAAGGAAATGGGGACAGAAGGAGCCTCCAACACAGGGACAATGGGAGGAGTTGTTCAGGAGATACAGCTCATGGAGAAACTGACACATCGCCTGAGACTGCAGGAGGAACAAATGGAGGACAAATGGTCCAAATGGACAATATTTAATGACCTGATCATGAACAGTGAGGGCATGGGGGAATGAGGAACACCAGAATATGTCTAGGAATATGTGAAATAATGAGCAAGGTTTGATACGCATTGTCGACTTTATTGTTTTTTTATTTTTTGTTTTTCATGTTTGTTTGTGCTATGTTTGTCCTTTGTTATTGTGTGTTTGTTCAAAAAATTAATAAAAATCTAAGTGATAAAAAAAAAGAAGCTTGTCCCCGCCCGTCTCAATATTTGTCATTGACAATGAACGGAGAAATGACGTCAAAATGTAGCTAAATATGACGTAAATTAAACATCAAAACATTAAACACCATTGACATTGAAGGGAAAATTTACGTCATATGTAAACAAGCAAATCAGCCAACCAATCACAGGCAACAGGCATTCTGATTGGCCAGTATGAGATGATCCATGATGATGTATGATGATAAGAGCTGATAATTCCGCTAAATATGACGTAAATTAAACATCCAAAACATTAAATGCCATTGACAAGGGAAAACTTACATCATATGTAAACGAGCAAATCGGCTAACCAATCACATGTTGGTGTGAGCGCTTGGCCAATAAGGGACCACCTTATTTACCTTATGTAGCAATGTCAAATGTCCACTAACATAAATTGATGTATAATGATAAGAGCGCCCCTCACTTCACACGGGTGTGATTTTTAATTTACAAGATTGATAGTAGATGATGATAATATATGGTTGATGTTGCCAAGGAATCTAATAGGTTAAGCCAGAGGCATCTAATAGAAGAGTTACGATATTGAGGGGGCAGAAACCGAGCGCTCGAGCGCTGTTCATGCAGCCTGGAGAGGGACAAGCTGGAGTTGGAAATACATTGTTTTCAACGAGGGCGGCGCAAATAAGAGCAATTTTAGGCTTGTGTGCAACATGCCAACTGTTTTAAAGTATTGTACAGTAACAACTAAAGTCTCTGTAATGTTTATGTTGTACGATTACTATACAAAACAATCTAAAATAAAGGGATTTAAGATCATTAAAGCTGGGCTGTTGCCTGAGTCCAATGCATTTCTGCCTATACTTCCGGTCCAGGACTTTCTCAATAGAAGTCTATGTAGGAGAGCCTCCATTGGACTGGCCCCATGAAGTGAATGGAGTTTTCGTAACTTGTCGGCTCTGGGTTAAGCTAACCTTATAATACGGATTCACTACCGAGACCTACTCGCACAGAATAACAGCATCCACAAGCGCCCACCTAGCTTGCCATGGACTATCTCAGAAATACTAGGATTCAAGTGATTGACAGCTCTTCATCCCTCATAAACCAGCTACCTAATACCTATATAGTCCTTTTTCATAAAACACAAGTTCTCCCTAAGGCAATGGTGAACCTCTCCCAACAGTTCTCCCTAAGGCACTGGTGAACCTCTCCCAACAGTTGAGTACAATGCATTAACATTACATAAAACACAAGTTCTCCCTAAGGCAATGGTGAACCTCTCCCAACAGTTCTCCCTAAGGCACTGGTGAACCTCTCCCAACAGTTGAGTACAATGCATTAACATTACATAAAACACAAGTTCTCCCTAAGGCAATGGTGAACCTCTCCCAACAGTTCTCCCTAAGGCAATGGTGAACCTCTCCCAACAGTTGAGTACAATGCATTAACAGTGCATGTCAATTATTCTTACCCAACAACAACACAATAATATTGTAGCCTCAGTTGGCATATACAGAAGGTTTACTGTCTATGCATTTGGGGGGGTAAAACCCTTCCCATATTTGCATACTGGGCCCTGATTGAATCCCCAATCCCCACAACTTCGGGGGCAGCGAGATCCAATCACAACAAAGCGGGGCCAGATTAATCTGTATACCATGGCAGATCATTCCGGTTTCCAGGCTAATTGTTTATTGCTATTTTTGATGGACACTGGCACCTCCTATGCCCAGCTTTGTGTGTTTGTGTGAATTATAGCGATGATTTGATTGGCTGATCACTTCACAGCGATGATTTGATTGGCTAAGCAAAGTACATATTGAGGATAAAAACCGTGAGGGCAGAAAAGTGAAGACGCAAATTGCGATTGGCCGAAACGTGATGATGTATGATGACAAGAGCGCCCCTCACTTCACATGGGTGTGATTTCTTTCCCATTATGTCTTGTTAATACCATGTCAAGGAACCGAAACCTAAGGATTTTACATGTATGTGATGTAACAAATACAGCCTTGAATCTTGAATCGACAGTCATATATCCCAGGTGAAATCTCAAACGCTGTAAAGCAAAGAAGAAGAGGCCTGATATGAAGTGTCAAACTCTGCAGCGCACAGTGTGACGTACAAGTGAGGGAAAAAATGAATCAATTTAGCTGTATAACAGTCGCCCACACTGTGAATGAACCCACTGCCAGGCAACCGCACAAGGGCCCTATAGCCTCTCTCTCTCTCTCTCTCTCGCACGCACACGCACGCACGCACACACACACACACACACACACGCACACGCACACGCACACACACACACACACACACACACACACACACACACACACACATACATACATACATACATACACACACACACGCACACGCACGCACACACAAAGGGAGAGCACAGCAGCGATGATGATGATGATGGTGACGATGATGATTTTGACACATAGCTATGCCACCCACAGTTGTGCCTGCGCGAGGGCAGAGCGCATCAAACTGAGCAAGTGTAACACATGCTCTGTGTCAGCCGTCCTCCCCTGCACTGGCATGTAGCACATGACACATAACTGCAACCACCCACAGGCCTGCTGTCTGTACGGCACGCAGGCCCAGATAGTGGGGATAGGATGGGACTGGGGCTGTGTGACTTGTATTGGTATTAATATCGTTGAGGAGGACCAACTGTCCCCATAAAAGTATAGTGTCAAATTTGGGAAATAAGACAATTTGTGAGGACACTTTTCCTGGTCCTCATAATAAGAGAAGAGTTTGTTTTGTGGTTAAAGAAGAAGGAGAAAAAAAACCTGATTTGGGGTGTTGCAATTAGGACATTATTCAGGTTGGGGTTAGGTTTAAGCAGGGGTTGGAGTTATGTTTGATTTATTACTTAAAATGCTAATTGAATAATATCTTCATAAGTAATACAAACGTGTGCGTGTGTGCGTGCGTGTGTGTGTGCGTGCGCACACGCGCGCTTAGTAGGGGGTATAGCGACGACCAAGGACATGGACACATGCAGACAGCTTGTGCTCTACGGGTGCCTGCGGGGGCAAACTTGCGCGTGTCCGTGATAAATGGCTTGGTTGGTCTGTATATTGTGTATAAGTATTTTTTGTTTGGTTTGTTATTTCGCTCAGATTTACGGCTATAATATACCCGTAAAAATATCACCAGGCTATAGGATGTCTCTCTCTTCCCTTCTCCTTTAACCCCCACGCTTTCTAATAATGTCAGGCAGTCTCACGTCTCCAGCTCTCTCTCTCTCTCCCCCGCCTACTGTATTTCTTCTCTCCCACTCTGCACACACACACACCTGTCGTGTACCATTCCTCCCGTGTGTTATGTTACAGTGTATGAGATGGAATTGTTTCAGACACACACCTTTGGGTGTGTCATGGTTATGTGTCCCTTGCCTGGGGCTGTGTTGTGGGTATATTGGGTAGTAGGAGGGGTCTGTATGTTGTGGCTGATATCCAGGCCACTGCATGGGGGTGGGTGTGACCCGGCCTGGGCCTGGAGTGGGCCGGTGGTGCTGAGTGTGTGTGTGTGTGGCGGGGGGTGGGTGGTTTGAGTGTAATGGAGCCCGCACACCACAGGTATAAGAAAGACGTTCTTTATTGAAAATTCTGACAACGTTTCGATCTATTTGATCTTCATCAGGTCATCATATACCCACTGAAGTTTCTTTAGCCCAGCACCCAGCCTGTCGATGTGCGTATTCTACGTCCGCTCTGGTTTGAGTGTAATACCAGAATTCTCACCTCAAAACACAGCCGCCTCGGGCGTACAGCCGGCGTAGCGGCTCTGCCTGGTATTCCTAAACGTAACCTCAGTAAACTATGCCTAAACGGTTAAACCTAACCTTATTCCTGACCTTAACCTCAGTAAAACGGTGCCTAAACGGTTAAACCTAACCTTATTCCTGACCTTAACCTCAGTAAAACGGTGCCAAAACCTATAACCCTATTCCTAAACGTAAGCCCAGTAAACCTATATGCCTAAACTTACAGTATGTCTAAACCTTATTCTCATGCTGTAAAACATATACAAGAATACAAGAACCTCCCCACCGACGGGAAAAAATGAGGGCGAGCGTGTTTTGGCGAGCATTCTGGTTACCGGCCTGCATCAGCCTGTTGTGCAGGGATGGCTAATTGAAGTTGAGAGTTAGAGAGAGAGAGAGAGAGAGCTGGCCTGGACTTGTGCTGGAGTGCAGTCTTTGCACACATGCGCACACATGAACACATATACAAACACCACATACAGTATATACTGTACATAAGCATGCACACACACACACGCACACACACACACACACACACATCAGCTTAATCTAATTCTGGCCATGCTATGACACATGACAGGGAATGACAGGGAGAAAGAAAGAATGAACGAAAGAGGAGGAGAGAAACACATCGGATGATGAGCGTGCCAAATGGAAAAAGGTGTGCGAGAGAGACAGCTGGACGAGATTAACGCCAATCAGCGACAGAGGAGACGGGCTGAGTGGACACAAGGAGAGAGGGTGCATGCGGGTGCTTTTGGTCAGTGAGGGGTTAGAGAGAGGGCGAAGAGGAGAGAGAGAGACGGAACCGGGGAATGGAGACTGAGGCCAGGGGAAGCTCTGTGCTGTGCCAATAGGAAGAGTTTGTTCCTCATTGAGATACAGGAGACAGTGTCAACATAGACGCTGTGCCCAATATAGCTACTGTCACACGGCCAGGCATACCTCTCTCACTCTCTCTCTCTCCTTAACTCCTGCACCCTGCCTTCACACCCACTCTCTCACTCACATTCCCCCCTCTCCAAATGAACAGGTTGCATTCTACCCCTCTCCCTCTCTCTCTCGCCCCTGGCCTGTCCATCAATGTCATGCCCCGGGTCGTGGCTAAATGAACCCATCTTCATTCCTTTTTCTCTCTTTTCTTTTCCTTCCATAACCCCCCCCCCCTTCTCTCTCTCTCTCTGTATTACACGCTTGACGCCCAGCCAGACATTGGTTTAATATAACACACATTCTCCGTGCCTCTCGCATTACCCTCTCTTTCCAAACTCCCACCGGCCCTGAGCCCCATCATGCACACTTTCACATGCGGGCTCTAGCCGCTCGTTTTTTCCGTAGGCTACTCTTTGCCCCACCGCAAAAGGAGCCTTTTATTTAGTTCTTTAACGTCTACCTCATCGCCATGGCAATGCAGTGGTACGAGAGAGAGCACTGTGGTCCCTCCGTCTGGGAGCCAGCCGGCTGATGATCTGATGAAAGTCGCGGCAACTCATGCCAGCTTTCATTCAGGTGGCGTGGCCTCTGGAACCTGAAAGAAAGCACAAAGTACAAAAATGTACCCGTGCTGT